>NC_133424.1:67227500-67287500 GCF_049350105.2 Macaca mulatta
GTTGTTGAAGACCACAGAAGCAAAGTGCCATTTCATCTCCTCATAGCAAAGGTTTAAACTGTCCATGGGAATATGACTGTTGATGCTGAACTGGCTGTTGTTGAAAGCCTGGCTGAAGTAGTGACTGTGACCAGGCACCGAGGCTCACGCCTGTAATCCCAGCGCTTTGAGAGGCCGGGCGCAGTGGCTCACGCCTGTAATCCCAGCACTTTGGGAGGCCGGGTGCAGTAATCCCAGCGCTTTGAGAGGCCAAGACAGGCGGATCACTTAAGCCCAGGAGACCAGCCGAGGCAACATAGTAAGACCCCATCTGTACAAAAAAAACAAAAAATTAGCTGGGCATGGTGGCACCCACCTGTAGTCTCAGCTACTTGAGAGGCTGAGATGGTAGGATCACTTGAGCCTGGGAGGTCGAGGCTGCAGTGAGCCGCGATTATGCCACTGCCCTCAGCCTGGGCGACAGAGTGAGACCCTCTCTAAAATAAATAAATAAATAAAATTTTAAAAAGAAAAAAGAGGCTGGGCACTGTGGTTCACGCCTGTAATCCCAGCACTTTGGGAGGCTGACGCGGGTGGATCACCTGAGGTCAGAGATTCAAGACCAGCCTGACCAACATGGTGAAACCTCGTCTCTACTAAAAATACAAAAATTAGCTGGGCATGGTGGGAGGTGCCTGTAATCCCAGCTACTCAGGAGGCTGAGGCAGGAGAATCACTTGAACCTCGGAGGTGGAGGTTGCGGTGAGCCAAGATTGTGCCACTGCACTGCAGCCTCGGTGACAGATCGAGACTCCATCTCAAAACACAATAATAGGCCGGGTGCGGTGGCTCACGCCTGTAATCCCAGCACTTTGGGAGGCCAAGATGGGCAGATCACTTGAGGTCAGGAGTTCGAGACCAGCCTGACCAACATGGAGAAACCCCGTCTCTACTAAAAATACAAAAATTAGCTGGGCGTGGTGGTGCACACCTGTAATCCCAGCTTCTCAGGAGGCTGAGGCAGGAGAATCACTTGAACCCAGGAGGCAGAGGTTGTAGTGAGCCGAGATCACACAATTGCTCTCCAGCTTGGGCAACAAGAGCAAAGCTCCGTCTCAAAAAATACATATAATAATAGCAATAATCAGAAGAAGAAAAAAATAAAGGAGAAAAGGTCTTGCTAACAGCTCACTCTTCTCTCTCTTAGGCTTGTATGGCAAACCTTCCCTCTCTGTGGATCGGGGTCCAGTGTTGATGCCGGGAGAGAATATTTCCGTCACGTGCAGCTCAGCACACATCCCATTTGATAGATTTTCACTGGCCAAGGAGGGAGAACTTTCTCTGCCACAGCACCAAAGTGGGGAACACCCGGCCAACTTCTCTCTGGGTCCTGTGGACCTCAATGTCTCAGGGAGCTACAGGTGCTACGGCTGGTACAACAGGAGCCCCTACCTGTGGTCCTTCCCCAGTAATGCCCTGGAGCTTGTGGTCACAGGTAGGTACCTCCCCGTCCAGCCCTGTGTCCGGGTTGGCTGTCCAGGCCCTTGTCACTGGGCAGGAATATGAATATGAAGAGGTGCACTGAGAATAATGTGAAGAGAGGCAAAGACTCACCCACTCCAGGACAGTGGAGAAAGAAAGTCTTCCCATCACACTTTCCACCTTCACTTCCTTGCTAGAGTTCTCCAGACAGTGTTCATTGAAAACTTGTGGTTTATGGAGAAAAGAAGGACTGACTCATTTTATTTTATTTTATTTTCTGTGATGGAGTCTTGTTCTGTCGCCAAGGCTGGAGTGCAGTGGCGCAATCTCGGCTCACTGCAAGCTTCGCCTCCCGGGTTCAAGCAGTTCTCCTGCCTCAGCCTCCTGAGTAGCTGGGACCATGCAGACAGAGTTTCCCCGTGTTGTTCAGGCTGGTCTCGATCTCATGACCTTGTGATCCACCCACCTCAGCTTCCCAAAGTGCTGGAATTACAGGCGTGAGCCACCGTGCCCAGTCAAAAAAGGCTAACTTAGAGTCACATGTTTATGGGCTATGTTGAGACAGTAGATACCAGGCTCAACCTTGTCTACCACACCTCTCCTTTCCAGTTGCAGCTGGAAATCCTCGAACTCACCAACCGTACTAGAATTTACCATGAGTAATCAAATGGTCATTCATGGTGACCATTTAGTGACCAAATAGTGAGTGAGGGGTCAAATAGTGACCATATTTGGTGACCAAATAGTGAGTGAGAGGTCATAGGAAAGACTTTTAAAACCTCTATCATGAGCCCCATTTTTATTTTATTCATTTATTTATTTTGAGACAGAATCTCGTTCTGTCGCCCAGGCTGGAGTGCAGTGGCACAATCTCTCTTCACACTGCAACCTCCACCTCCCAGGTTGAAGCAATTCTCGTGCGTCGGCCTCCTAAGTAACTGGGACCACAGGCGTGCACCACCGCACCAGGCTACTTTTTGTATTTTTAGTAGAGATGGGGTTTTGCCATGTCGCCCAGGCTAGTCTCAAACTCCTGGCCTCAAGTGATCTGTCTGCCTCGGCCTCACAACGTGCTGGGATTACAGGCGTGAGCCACCACGCCTGGTGGTGAAGACTCTAAAGGTTCTTCTCAGACCAGCCTTTGTCCTGAGGGTCACATGCCCGTGTCCAGCCGCCTCCCCAGCATCTTTTCAGGAGTTCCACGGACTCGCCCCTTCATTATCCAGGGTTGAGCTACAGACATTCTGATTAGGATTCCACCTAGTTCTGGTGGTGGTGTAGAGATATGATTAGATATTTAGTGAAATCACCAAGTGAGGAGAGAATGAAAAGAAAACACAACTTGCCTGGCCGGGTGTGGTGGCGTGAGCCTGTGGTCCCAGCTACTCAGGAGGCTGAGGCAGGAGAACCGCTTGAACCCAGGAGGCGTTGGTTGCACTGAGCCAAGATTGCGCCATTGCACTCCAGCCTGGGTGACAGAACGAGACTCCATCTCAAGAAAAAAAAAAAAAAACATGGCTGGGCACGGTGGCTCACGCCTGTAATCCCAGCACACTGGGAGGCCGAGACGGGTGGATCGCTTGAGGTCGGGAGTTCGAGACCAGCCTGGCCAACATTGTGAAACCCCATCTCTACTAAAAATACAAAAATTAGCCAGGCGTGGTGGCGGGCGCCTGTAATCCCAGCTACTTGGGAGGCTGAGGCAGGAGAATCATTTGACCAAGGAGGTGGAGGTAGTAGTGAGCCGAGATCGCGCCACTGCACTCCAGCCTGGGTGACAGAACAAGACTCCGTCTCCAAAAAAAAAAAAAAACAACAACCTGCCCGTAATCACCCCCTTCCCAGTTTATGGAACTTCCCTGCCTGTGGACACAGTCTTGCTGACTGATCAATGTGGTGCTTGCAAAGCGTGAGCCCATCGAGGAGATGCCTGAGGGAGTCACATTTTGGCAAGCGAATAGGGAAATGGGCTCCCGTTTCAGGGCTCTGGGGTTGGGATGGAATGGAACACACCCGCCAACCATTCATCTCCCCGAATTGTGTCTCCAGACTCCATAAACCGAGATTACACGACGCAGAACTTGATCCGCATGGCCATGGCAGGACTGGTCCTCGTGGCTCTCTTGGCCATACTGGTTGAAAATTGGCACAGCCATAAGGCGCTGAACAAGGAAGCCTCGGCAGATGTGGCTGAACCGAGCTGGAGCCACCAGATGTGTCAGCCAGGATGGACCTTTGCACGAACACCAAGTGTCTGCAAGTAAACATCTGGAAGTGAAGGCAGAGACGAGCCAGGACTGTGAGTCTGACAAAGCTACTTGAAGGACACAAGAGAGAAAAGCGCACTAACAAGCTTGAATCCATTTTCTTTTTTTTTTTTTTGGGACGGAGTCTCGTTCTGTCACCCAGGCTGGAGTGCAGTGGCACGATCTCGGCTCACTGCAACCTCTGCCTCCTGGATTCAAGTGATTCTGGTGCCACAGCCTCCCAAGTAGCTGGAACTGCAGGCACACACCAACGCACCTGGCTAATTTTTGTATTTTTAGTAGAGACAAGGTTTCACCATGTTGGCCAGGCTGGTCTCGAACTCCTGACCTCAAGTGATCCACCCACCTGGGTCTCCCAAAGTGCTGGGATTACAGGCGTGAGACACCGCGCCTGCCCAGATGCATTTTCAAACCAATCAAATGGTGTTTTCTTATGCAGGACTGATCGATTTGCCCCCTACCTTTCTGAACATCAGTTATGGTTTTCCACCTTTATCTGTCTTCTGATTTTTTATATCCTGTTTAATTTCTTCCTTCATTGTTCTTTTTTTTAATTTATTTTATTCATTTTTATTTTTATTTTTATTTTTGAGACGGAGTCTCACTCTGTTGCCCAGGCCAGAGTGCAATGGCACGATCTCAGCTCACTGCAACCTCTGCCTCCTGGGTTCAAGCGATTCTCCTGCCTCGGCCTCCCAAGTAGCTGGAATTACAGGCTCCCACCATCATGCCCAGCTAATTTTTGTGTATTTTTAGTAGAGACGGGCTTCATCATGTTGGCCAAGCTGGTCTCAAACTCCTGACCTCGTGATCCGCCCACCTCGGCCTCCCAAAGTGCTGGGATTACAGACGTGAGACACTACGCCCGGCCTTCTTTTTATATTTTTAAATATGTCTTCCCCAAGTATAAATGGTTGGTAAGCATGCCAAATATATTCAGGAACCCCCCTCCTTTATTTTTTATTGTTGAAGTGAGGCTCTCCCTATATGTTGCCCGAGCTGGTCTTGAACTCCTGGTCTCAAGCAATCCTCCTACCTCAGCCCCCTGTTGTGTTTGTTCATCTACAAATTGATAAGGGTGAAAGTCATAATCCTACAGGGGGATTACCCTATTTATTTCACAAACCCTATTTCTGTGGGATTTTCATACAAGGAACACAGGCATGTGTTTTGCCTCAACTCATTAATTTATTTTTTCACTTAGTTTTCATAATATTCATATATATTACCAAGTGTGCAAACATTAAATTCTTGTGTACAAAACTCAAATAGTCTTCCATTCTTTTTTCTTATAAACTTTCACAGCTTTACCCTTCACAGACTTTATTCAAAGGAAATCGAAGTTGGTCATATGTAGCTCTTTCACTGATTACTATTTACTTCATCGTCCAGTAGTTTATGTATGAAAATATAATTATAGGCCGGGCGCGGTGGCTCACGCCTGTAATCCCAGCACTTTGGGAGGCCGAGGCGGGCGGATCACAAGGTCAGGAGATCGAGACGACGGTGAAACCCCGTCTCTACTAAAAATACAAAAAATTAGCCGGGCGCGGTTGTGGGCGCCTGTAGTCCCAGCTACTCGGGAGGCTGAGGCAGGAGAATGGCGTGAACCCGGGAGGCGGAGCTTGCAGTGAGCCGAGATCGCGCCACTGCACTCCAGCCGGGGCGACAGAGCGAGACTCCGTCTCAAAAAAAAAAAAAAAAAAATATATATATATATATATAATTATAAAAATGTAAGGTCCTACTTCCAATGAAACTGGAGGGACTTATGCCCACTTTTATCCTTCACTGAGAGCTTATCTCTACCTGATAAAATTTCTACTGTATTCTTGGCTTAACTCACGTCCTGTGATAAAAAAAAAAAAAAATGCAAAGTATTTCTAATTCTCTTTATTGACTGCTTTTCACATTTTATACAAGTTCTGGCCCATATCTTCAGTTTGTTCTGATTTTTTTTTTTTTTTTTTTTTTTTTTTTTTTTTTTGAGACGGAGTCTTGCTCTGTCACCCAGGCTGGAGTGCAGTGGCACGATCTCGGCTCACTGCAACCTCCGCCTCCAAGGTTCAAGCAATTCTCCTGCCTCTGCCTCCTGAGTAGCTGGGACTACAGGCGTGCACCGCTACACCCAGCTAAGTTTTTGTATTTTAGTAGAGATGGGGTTTTGCCTTGTTAGCCAGGCTGGTCTCAAACTCCTGACCTTAAGTGATCTGCCCGTCTCCGCCTCCCAAAGTGCTGGGATTACAGGCATGAGCCACAAAGCCCGGCCACTCCATACATTTTATATTGTTATGTTACCACCAATCAGACAGCTCCTTGCTTCTAAAAGTCATCCAATCCGACTCATTTCAGTAAACACGCAAGCATGAGTGACAACCAAGCAAAGTAATATCTTCCCAATGACCACACTTTTCCAGATGGCGTCAAGCCACATAGGGCCCTGAAAATCCAACCATCTCTGAAGTATACGTTTCCCAGGCCGGGCGCAGTGGCTCACACCTGCAATCCCAGCACTTTGGGAGGCTGAGGCGGGCAGATCACGAGGTCAGGAGTTTGAGACCAGCCTGGCCAACATGGTGAAACCCTGTGTCTACTAAAAATACAAAAATTAGCTAGGTGTGGTGGTGGGCGCCTGTAGTACCGGCTACTGAGGAGGCTGAGGCAGGAGAATGGCTTGAACCCGGGAGGCAGAGGTTGCAGTGAGCCGAGATCGAACCACTAAACTCCAGCCTGGGCGACAGAGCAAGACTCCATCTCAAAAACAACAACAACAACAAAAATGGTTAAAGTGAAACTTCTATGTGTTGAACAATTCCTCTTTTAGGCATAGAGATGAAAATATTCTGGAGATCCATTTCACAACACCGTGAATACATTTAACACTACTATACTGTACACTTAAAAGTGGCTAAGATGGTAAATTGTATGTTATGCTTTCACTACAATTTTTAAAACTTTTTTTTTTCCGAGATGGAGTCTCACTCTTGTCGTCCAGGTTGGAGTGCAGTGGTGTGATTTCGGCTCACTGCAACCTCTGTCTCCCTGGTTCAAGTGATTCTCCTGCCTCAACCTCCCAAGTGTGGGAGATCAGTCAGAGTAGCAGAAGAAACTACGGGAATAGAAAGAAGCAAACCTTCTTGGGTCATAGTAGAAGTACCATTTGACCCAGCCATCCCATTACTGTGTATATACCCAAAGGATTATAAATCATGCTGCTATAAAGACACATGCACACGTATGTTCATTGCGGCACTATTCACAATAGCAAAGACTTGGAATCAACCCAAATGTCCATCAGTGACAGACTGGATTAAGAAAATGTGGCACATATACACCATGGAATACTATGCAGCCATAAAAAAGATGAGTTTGTGTCCTTTGTAGGGACATGGATGCAGCTGGAAACCATTATTCTCAGCAAACTATCTCAAGAACAGAAAACCAAACACCGCATGTTCTCACTCATAGGCGGGAACCGAACAATGAGATCACTTGGACTTGGGAAGGGGAACATCACACACCGGGGCCTATTATGGGGAGCGGGGAGGGGGGAGGGATTGCATTGGGAGTTATACCTGATGTAAATGACGAGTTGATGGGTGCTGACGAGTTGATGGGTGCAGCACACCAACATGGCACAAGTATACATATGTAACAAACCTGCACGTTGTGCACATGTACCCTAGAGCTTAAAGTATAATAAAAAATAAAATAAAATAAAGAAGCAAACCTTCTTGGAAGGCCAGGGAGGTTGGCATAGCTTCAGATAGTTTGGCTGAAAGCAGCCAGATTCTCTTTTCAGGAGCCAAAGAGCTTAGGGCGCAGATACAAAGCAATGCAAAGTATTTTATCTAAATAGCTTGTTGACTCATGTGGTCCTAAAATCAACCTTTGATCATTCGCAGGCAGGATGGCCCTCTCCAGGGTGAGGGTGACAAGGTTAATTACCCACAGGTGTGTTGACTCAAAGCCTTTGTCAATTAAATCTGTACTACATAAATGCAAGCGTTGCCAGCTTAGAGGGGCTGCAAACTCTCTTTGACCCCTAGTGCCGGCAGCCCCAGGCCCGCTCTTTCACTGAATTGTATCGGTGTCTGAGTACGTGTCTCATCTGTCATACAGCTGAGATCTGCAGGACAGACCCCCGCACCCAAGTAGCTGGAATTACAGGCAGGCGCCACCACACCCGGCTAATTTTTGTATTTTTAGTAGAGACAGGGTTTCACCATGTTGGTCAGGCTGGTCTCGAACTCCTGGCCTCAGGTGATCCGCCCACCTCAGCCTCCCAAAGTGCTTGGATTACAGATATGAGCCACCACACCTAGCCTTAGAAAACTTTTTTTTTTTTTTTTTTGAGATGGAGTCTCTGTCACTAGGCTGGCACGATCTTGGCTCACTGCAATCTCCGTCTCCCAGGTTTAAGTGATTCCCCTGCCTCAGCTTCCTGAGTAGCTGGGACTACAGGGGCCCTCCACCACGCCCGGCTAATTTCTTGTGTTTTAATGGAGACGGGGTTTCACCACGTTGGCCAGGCTGGTCTCTATGTCCTGACCTCGTGATCCGCCCACCTCAGCCTCCCAAAGTGCTGGGATTACAGGCGTGAGCCACCACACCTGAACTTAGAAAACTTTATAAATATTAAAATTGATGTTATGTATATTTTGCCACAATTTTTGAGAAGTACCTTGTGGTCTTTAGAGAGAGTAGATGAGTGGTTGCCTAGGGCCGGGAAAGTGAGGGGATCATGGTGATGGGCAGCTGATAGGCCTGGGGTTCTGAAGGGCAGTGATGACAACATTCTAAAATTAGACTGTGTTGACGATTGCACCAACTCTTTGAATACCACCAAATCTAAGCCATTAAATTATGCATTTTTAATGGGTAATTTTATGGCATGTAAATTATATCTCAATCAAGTTGTATTTTTAAATACCAAAAAAAGGCCAGGTGCGGTGGCTCACACCTGTAATCCCAGCACTTTGGGAGGCCGAGACAGGCGGATCACAAGGTCAGGAGATCAAGACCATCCTGGCTAACATGATGAAACCCCATCTCTACTAAAAAAAAAAAAAATTACCAAAAACAAAAAAAAATTACCTGGGTGTAGTGGCGGGTGCCTGTAGTCCCAGCTATTCGGGAGGCTGAGGCAGGAGAATGGCGTGCACCTGGGAGGCAGAGCTTGCAGTGAGCCGAGATCGCGCCACTGCACTCCAGCCTGGGTGACAGAGCGAGACTCATTCTCAAAAAAAAAAAAAAAAATGATTAGTAATATCCTCTGTGTCACTTACCACTTAAGTGGTTGAGTCATGGCTTGAAATCATCTCAAACATGGCTTACAGCCTGTAGATAGGGGACAGTCCCAGGAATGCAGGTGTGGGCTTAAGGCTGAATTAAATAGATCCAGATGGCTCACACCTGTAATCCCAATACCTAGGGAGGCCGAGGCAGGTGGATCACTTGAGCTCCTGGAGCGAAGAAAGGATGTTAGTGGAAAAACTGGTGAAATCAGAATAAAGTCTATAGTTTTATTTTTTAAAAGAGGCCAGGCACAGTGACTCATGCCTGCAATCCCAGCACTTTGGGAGGCCGAGGTGGGTGGATAAACTGAGGTCAGGAGTTCAAAACCAGCCTGGCCAACGTGACGAAATCCCATCTCTGCTAGAAATACAAAAATTAGCTGGGCGCGGTTGTGGGTGCCTATAATCCCAGCTACTCAGGAAGCTGAGGCAGGAGAATCGCTTGAATGCAGGAGGCAGAGGTTGCAGTGAGCTGAGATTGCACCACTGCACTCCAGCCTGGGCAACAGAGCAAGACTCCATCTCACAAAAAAAAAAAAAAAAAAAAGACATGACAATTAAATAAATTGTGTAATCTTGAATTAAATCCTAAACCAAATACATGTCACTGGTAAAACAAGTGGTGACGTTTGAATAAAGTGGATAGATCAGACAATAGTGCCATATCAGTGATATTTCTTGACCTTGAACATCAGTAACATAGCAGAATGTCCTTGGTTTTAGGAACTATAACCTGAAGTGATTAGAGGTTTAGGGCATCATATGCAAATTAGACACACTTTTTTCAGGGAGAGAGAGGGAGAAAGGCTGAATGATGCAGCAAATGGAGTAAAATGCTAACTTTGGGGAAATCTGGATGAAGAAATTACAGAATTTTTTTTTTTTTTTTAAGACAGGGTCTCATTCTGTCACCCAGGCTAGAGTGCAGTGGCACGATCATGGCTGACTGCAGCTTCTACCTCCCTGGGCTCCGATGACCCTCTCACCTCAGCCTCCCAAGTAGCTGGGACTACAGGCACACAGCACCACACCTGACTAATTTTTTGCATTTTTTTTTTCCCCAGACTGGTCCCAAGCAATTCATCCACCTCAGCCTCCCAAAGTGCTAGGACTACAGGTGTGAGCCACTGTGCCTCGCCAGAAATTCTTTAAACTATTTTTGCCAGTTTTTTTGTAAGTCTGGAATTATGTCACAATTAAAAGCTCAAAATAATAATAAAAAAAGTATTCTTATATTTATTTGGTGAAGGTAACTATGTTATGGCTGAGAGGGGGGCTCAGGTGTGAGGACCTGGCTCATGCCTGTAATCCCAGCACTTTGGGAGGCCAAGGTGGGCCGATCACTTGAGGTCAGGAGTTCGAGACCAGCCTGGCCAACATGGTGAAACCCTGTCTCTATTAAAAATACAAAAATTAGTCGGGTGTGGTGGCATGCACCTGTAATCCCAGCTACTCAGGAGGCTACGACAGGAGAATTCCTTAAACCCAGGAGGTGGAGGTTGCAGTGAGCCAAGATCACACCATTGCACCCCAGTTTGAGGGACAGAGCGAGACGCCATCTTAAAGAAAAAAAAAAAGAATTAGCACATTTGTTTGCCCCAAGAAGATACAACTAGTCTTGTACAGTAGTTACCTGTATCCACCAGGATACATTCCAAGGCCCCAGTGAATGCTGAAAACTATGCATAGTGTGTACATATATATATAAATATTATATATTAAAAATATATAATATTATATATAAATATTACATATTAAAAATATATAAATATTACATATAAAAAATATATATTATATATAAATATTACATATAAAAAATATAATATTATATATAAATATTACATATAAAAATATATAATATTATATATAAATATTACATATAAAAATATATATTATATATAAATATTATATATAAAAATATTATATATAAAAATATAAAAAAATAAAATATATAAAAATATTATATATAAAAAAATAAAAAATATTATATATAAATATTATATATAAAAATATATAATATTATATATAAATATTATATATAAAAATATATATTATCTATAAATATATAAATATTATCTATAAATATATAAATATATAAATATTATCTATAAATATATAAATATATAAATATATCTATAAATATATAAATAAATATATATATAAATATATATAAATATATAAATATTATATATAAATATATAAATATTATATATAAAAATATATATAAAACTATATATATATAAAAAAACACATGGATTTCTTTTTTCTTCTTCACAATGTCACAGATAGAACATTTGTTCTTACTGTAGATCTTAACAACTTCTGCACAGAATTTTTTTTATTAAGTGTAGTTACTTACTTAAAAGATATGTTTCTTGGCCGGGCGTGGTGGTTCACACCTGTAATCCCAGCACTTTGGGAGGCCGAGGCGGGAAGATTCACTTGAGGTCAGGAAATCAAGACCAGCCTGGCCAACGTGGTGAAAGCCCGTCTCTACTAAAAGTACAAAAATGAGCCAGGCGTGGTGTTGGGTGTCTGTAGTCCCAGCTACTCGGGAGGCTGAGGCAAGAGAATCGCTTGAACCTGGGAGACGGCGGTTGCAGTGAACAAAGATCGCACCACTGCACCACAGCCTGGGGGACAGAGCAAGACTCTGTCTCAAAAAAAAAAAAAGAAAAAGAAAGGAAATGTTTCTTTTCTTATGAAGTTCTTTGAATGAAAAGCTTTTCTTTTCACGTTTATTTTATTGAAACATTATAGCACTATCTTTGAAGAAGACTGTTATCATTCCATTCTGATTAAACCAATTAACTTATCCAAGCATATGTATGCTGTACGCAGAGGAGCCAGCGTTAAAACCCCTATTTTTATCTTTTTAGATTCAGCAGATATATGTGCAGTTTTTTAATGAGTATATTGCATGATGTTGAGGCTTGCACTAATGATCCAGTCACCCAAGTAGTGAGCATATTACCAAATAGGTAAATTTTCAAGCCTTGCTCCCCTCCTTACCTAATGTTTAGCTCTCACTTATAAGTGAGAACATGTGGTATGTGGTTTTTTTTTTTCTTTAGATGGAGTTTCACTCTTGTTGCCTGGGTTGGAGTGCAATGGCGCCATCTCGGCTCACCGCAACCTCCATCTCCCAGATTCAAGAAATTCTCCTACCTCAGCCTCCTGAGTAGCTGTGATTACAGGAATGTGCCACCAAGCCCAGCTAATTTTGTATTTTTAGTAGAGACAGGGTTTCCACATGTTAGTCAGGCCGGTCTCAAGCTCCCAACCTCAGGCAATCCACCTGCCTCAGCCTCCCAAAGTACTGGAATGACAGGCGTGAGCCACCGTGTCTGGCCAGTATTTGGTTTTCTGTTTCTGTGTTAACTCATTTAGGATAACGGCCTCCAGCTGCATTCATGTTGCTGCAAAGGACATAACCTTGTGATTTTTCAAGGCCCTATAGCATTCTGCGGTGTATACATAACGCATTGTCTTTATCCAATCCACCTCTGATGGGCACTGAGTTGATGCCATGTCTTTCCTATTGTGAATCCTGCTGCAACAAACATACAAGTGCATATGTCTTTTTGGTAGAATGATTTATTTTCCTTTGGATATATACCCAGTAATGGGATGGCTGGGCTGAATGGTAACTCTGTTTATAGTGCTCTGAAACATCTCCTAACTGCTTTCCACAGTGGCTGAACTAATTTACACGCCCACCAACAGTGTATCAGTGTCCCCTTTGGGGCCGGGCGCGGTGGCTCACGCCTGTAATTCCAGCACTTTGGGAGGCCGAGGTGGGCAGATTACCTGAGGTCAGGAGTTTGAGACCAGCCTGACCAACATGGAGAAACCCCATCTCTACTAAAAATACAAAATTAGCCAGGCGTGGTGGTGCATGCCTGTAATCCCAGCTACTAGGGAGGCTGAGGCAGGAGAATCGTTTGAACCTGGGAGGCGGAGGTTGCGGTGAGCCGAGATCGTGCCACTGCACTCCAGCCTGGGCAACAAGAGCAAGACATGGTCTCAGAAAACAAAAAAATAAAAAAATAAAAAGTAAGTGTCCCCTTTGCTCCACAATCTCACCAGCGTCTGTTAATTTCTGACTTTTCAGTAACAGTCATTCTGACTGGTGTGAGATGGTAAAATTTAGGAATCAGAGAGACCGAGGGGTTGAGGAGGATGTATTATTATTATTATTTAGGTGTGTAGCAGGACGAGCGGCAGACAAAACTCCTCAGACACCGAGTTAAAGAAGGAAGGGGTTTATTGGGCCGGGGGACATCGGCAAGACTTCTGTCTCAAGAGCTGAGCTCCCCGAGTGAGCAATTCCTGTCCTTTTAAGGGCTCACAACTCTAAGGGGGTGCATATGAGAGGGTCCTGATCGATTGAGCAAGCAGGGGGTATGTGACCGGGTACATACCCACCGGTATGTAGGCCCCACCACGCCTGGCTAATTTTGTATTTTTAGTACAGATGGGTTTCTCCATGTTGGTCAGGCTGGTCTCAAACTCCTGCACTGGTAATTAGATCAATTAGACTGGAACAAAACAAGATAGGGATTTTCTTTTTTTTTCTTTTTTTTTTTTTTTTGAGAGAGTCTCCCATTCTCCTGCCTCAGCCTCCCGTGTAACTGGGACTACAGGCTCCCGCCACCGCACCCGGCTAATTTTTTGTATTTTTTTTTTAGTAGAGATGGGGTTTCATCGTGTTAGCCAGGATGGTCTCGATCTCCTGACCTCGTGATCTGCCTGTCTCAGCCTCCCAAAGTGCTGGGATTACAGGCATGAGTCACCGCGCCCAGCCCAAGATAGGGATTTTCACAGTGCATTTCTATACAATGTCTGTAATCTACAGATAACAGAACCAATTAGGTCAGGGATCGATCTTTAACTACCAGGCCCAGGGTGCTGGGCGCCGGGCTGGCTGCCTGTGGATTTCATTTCTGCCTTTTAGTTTTTACTTCTTTCTTTGGAAGCAGAAATTGGGCATAAGACAATGTGAAGGGTGGTCTCCTCCGTTAGGGGCAGTCAGATCAACATCCAAAAAGACTGAGCTCCGAACAACAAAGAGTCCGGTTACCTTTTAAGCATTTCATGGGGCCGGGGGAGATCTGTGCAGGGGGAAGCATATTACAGAAGCGAGAAACAAAGACGGTTATTCCTTTGAGATATGTGTTACATTCTTTCATACTTTTCAAGGAAAAACATGTTTTGCGACTTGAGTTTATCTGCCTAGTGACCTTGTGGCTGCACAGCTGGAGAAACGGGGCCTTCACAATGCCTGGGAAGAGAGAGATAAGGCTCGCTAGCCACAGACAGAAAAACAGGCAGCTGCCGGGCGCGGTGGCTCACGCCTGTAATCCCAGCACTTTGGGAGGCCGAGGTGGGCGGATCACGAGGTCAGGAGATCAAGACCATCCTGGCTAACATGGTGAAACCCCGTCTCTACTAAAAATACAAAAAATTAGCCAGGCGTGGTGGCGGGCGCCTGTAGTCCCAGCTACTTGGAGGCTGAGGCAGAATGGCGTGAACCCGGGAGGCGGAGCTTGCAGTGAGCGGAGATCGTGCACTCCAGCCTGGGCGACAAAGCGAGACTCCGTCTCAAAGTCTCAAAAAAAAAAGAAAAGAAAAGAAAAACAGGCAGCTAATTTTTAAAGGATTCCACCTCTTTCTCTTCCTCAGGGGGAACTGAGTTTTCTTACATACAACTGAGCTTTTGCTGTTAAGGAAGGAGGAGACCACTACTCCTCCTGCTGCCCTCCTCCCCCAACCTTGCCTAGTTCACAAGACAGGAGGAGACAGAAAGCAAAAAGTTAGAAAGAAGCAAAAGTAAGATAAATAGCCAGACAACCTTGGCACCACCACCCGGCCCTAGGAGTTAAAAAAAAGGAATAATAGGCCAGGCGCGGTGGCTCACGCCTGTAATCCCAGCACTTTGGGGGGCCGAGACGGGCAGATCACGAGGTCAGGAGATCGAGACCATCCTGGCTAACACGGTGAAACCCCGTCTCTACTAAAAATACAAAAAATTAGCCGGGCGTGGTGGTGGGCGCCTGTAGTCCCAGCTACTGGGAGGCTGAGGCAGGAGAATGGCATGAACCCGGGAGGAGGAGCTTGCAGTGAGCCGAGATCGCACCACCGCACTCCAGACTGGGAGACAAAGTGAGACTCCTTCTCAAAAAAAAAAAAAAAAAAAAAAAAAAAGGAATAATAATAACATCAACTCCTGACCTAAACTACTTGTGTTATCTGTAAACTCCAGACACTGTATGAAAAAAGCATTGTAAAACTTTTTGTTCTGTTACCTGATGCATGTAGCCCCCAGTCACGTTTCCCACACTTGCTCGATTTATCACGACCCTTTCACGTGGACCCCTTAGAGTTGTAAGCCTTTAAAAAGGCCAAGCATTTCTTTTTTTGAGGAGCTCAGCTCTTAAGACGTGAGTCTGCCGACGGTCCCGGCCGAATAAAAAACCTCTTCCTTCTTTAATCCGGTGTCTGAGGAGTTTTGTCTGCGGCTCGTTCTGTGACACTTCTTTAATTTCTTTTCATTCCTGTTCCAGTATCTCACTGTGAAATTCCCTGTGTTTTTATACGATTCTCAGGGGGTTTCCTCTGAGCGTCATTAGGCCTGACTTCTCACGGTCAGCTCTGGGTACCACCTTCACATTGCAGAATTGAGAAGCTGACCCAGAAATGCATTTCAGGCTGAGCAGACAAGTGTCAGAGGAGCTGGCTAGACCGCAGATGTGTCAGAGGGACCATGGCCTTTCCATAGGCTCATGGTCAGAGGTGGAGGGGGAGTGGTGAATGTTCTAATGAAAAAAGTCAACATGAAAGCTTCCTGGCGATGGGCGCTGGGGCTCAGCCACCACTTCCTGTGCATCTCCCTGGCCCGCTGGGCTCAGTCCCCACCCCGCTGCTCAGCACTCGGCCGGTAGAATCTGAGCGATGCCTTCCACGCTCCGTGCCCTGCTCTGCCTTGGTGAGTTCCTGCATGGAAGGGGAATGGGATCAGGGTGCGCCTGGGAGGCAACGGGTCTCATTATTCCCGTCTTCCAGGGCTGTGTCTGAGCCAGAGAATCAGCGCCCCAAAGCGTGAGTCCTTCCTTCAAAGCCCAGGGTCACTCTTTCGGGTTCAGGCCAAGCACCCTCCACCCAAGCACGGCTGGGGAGAGGGGGGCGGGGTGCTGGCTTCCCAGGAGGGCCTGGGGCCAGCAGCAGGGTGGAGCCTATGGTTGGGGGGACGGGGCTCAGCTGGAACTCCAGCCTCTGATTCCCTTCCAGAGACTCTCCCAAAACCGATCATCAGGGCTGAATCCACTTACATGGTTCCGAAGGAAAAGCAAGCGACCCTCTGTTGCCAGGGAAGTTATGGAGCTGTTGAATACCAGCTGCATTTTGAAGGAAGCCTTTTTGCCGTGGAGAGACCAAAACCGCCTGAACGGATTAATGGAGTCAAATTCCACATCCCGGACATGAACTCCCGCAAGGCAGGGCGATACAGCTGCATCTATCGGGTTGGGGAGCTCTGGTCAGAGCGCAGCGACTTGCTGGATCTGGTGGTAACAGGTAACTGTCCGGTTCTCTAACTGGAGAGTGAGCTCAGTCTGCATCCAGGATGGAGCATCATCTATAAACTCTTCCAAGCCCCACTCAGACACTGCTTGTCTCGGTAGGAGGTTGGAGGAGGGGTGATCCCCATCACAATCTCAGCCTACAAGGCGTTGTCTGCAGACAGTGTCTCTATGTCCTACAAGCAGATGTGTCCTCGGTCAAGTTCTCCAAGACACAGATTCTGAGATAGATATTTGTGTGCAGGGGTATGACTGAGGAACGTCCTCAAAAACAACGCCTGTGGGCCAGGCGCAGTGGCTAACACTTTGCTTCCCTCACCCATCACAGGTGGTGGGGTTTTTGTGTTTGTTTTGAGAAGAGTTTCACTCTTGTCACCCAGGTTGGAGTGCAATGGTGCAGTCTCCCATCACTGCAACCTCCACCTCCTGGGTTCAAGTGATTCTCCAGCCTCAGCTTCCCAAGTAGCTGGGATTACAGGCGCCCACCACCACGCCAATTTTTGTATTTTTGGTAGAGACAGGGTTTCACTATGTTGACCAGGGTGGTCTCAAACTCCTGACCTCAGGTGATCCGCCCGCCTCAGCCTCCCAAAGTGCTGGGATTACAGGTGTGAGCCATCGCGCCTGGCCAGGTGGTGTTTTTCTAAAAAACAAAATTTAGTTGTTTTTTTTTTTTTTTTTTTTTTTTGAGACACCCTCGCAGCAGTGTAGTGGTGCAATCTCAGCTCACTGCAACCTCTGCCTCCCGGATTCAAGCAATTCTCCTGCCTCAGCCTCCCAAGTAGTTGGGATTACAGGCATGGGCCACCACGCCCGGCTAATTTTTGCATTTTTAGTAGAGACGGGGTTTCACCATGTTGACCAGGCTGGTCTCAAACTCCTGACCCAGGAGGTCGAGGCTTCAGTGAGCCAAGGTAGTGCCATGGCACTCCAGCCTGGGGAACAGAGCAAGACCCTGTACCATTTTAAAAAATGGTTTAGCGGCCAGGCGCGGTGGCTCACGCCTGTAATCCCAGCACTTTGGGAGGCCAAGGCGGGTGAATCACGAGGTCAGGAGATCGAGACCATCCTGGCTAACACAGTGAAACCCCGTTTCTACTAAAGAATACAAAAAACTAGCCGGGCGTAGTGGCGAGCACCTATAGTCCCAGCTACTCGGGAGGCTGAGGAAGGAGAATGGCATGAACCCAGGAGGTAGAGGTTGCAGTGAACCAAGATTGTGCCATTGCACTCCAGCCTGGGTGACAGAGCAAGACTCCATCTCAAAAAAAAAAAAAAAAAAATGGTTTAGATGGTAAATCTTCTATTGTGTGTATTTGACCAAAATAATAATAATTAAAAAAAAAAAAAAAAGCTGGCTGCCAAGCATGGTGGCAGGCCGCTGCAGTCCCAGCTACTTGGGAGGCTGAGGCAGGAAAAACGCTTGAACCCAGGAGGCGGAGACTGCAGTGAGCCAAGATCGCATCACTGCACTCCAGCCTGGCGACAGAGCGAGACTCCGTCTCAAAAAAAAAGAAAAGAAAAGAAAAGAAAGGAGAAAATATACAAATAGCTGGCTGCTCATCTCTGAGTTTCTGGTGCGGTGGCCCCACCTTCTCTCATAGAAATGTATGACACACCCACCCTCTCGGTTCATCCTGGACCCGAAGTGACCTCGGGTGAGAAGGTGACCTTCTACTGCCGTCTAGACACAGCAACAAGCATGTTCTTACTGCTCAAGGAGGGAAGATCCAGAGACGTGCAGCGCAGCTACGGGAAGGTCCAGGCGGAGTTCCCCATGGGCCCTGTGACCACAGCCCACAGAGGGTCATACCGATGTTTTGGCTCCTATAACAACTATGCCTGGTCTTTCCCCAGTGAGCCAGTGAAGCTCCTGGTCACAGGTGAGGAAATGCTCAATTCCCCACAGCCCCCGCCGCCGTGTCCTACCCGGAGCCCTAAGGGATGCCCAGAGAGTGACGGGGAGGGTGTCCAAGGGACGTCCACTTCCTGGGAGCCCAGTTGGTCATGTGAGGAAGAACATCAGAAGCAGGAAGGAGGAGGGAGCAGAGAAAGGAATGGTAAGGCGGGTGGATCACGAGGTCAGGAGTTCGAGACCAGCCTGGCCAAGACGGTGAAACCCTGTCTCTACTAAAAATACAAAAATTAACCAGACGGAGTGGCGGACACCTGTAGTCCCAGCTACTCAGGAGGCTGAGGCAGGAGAATCGCTTGAACCCGGGAGGCACAGGTTGCAGTGAGCCGAGATCATACCACTGCACTGCAACCTGGGCAACACAGCAAGATTCCATCTCAAAAAAAAAAAAAAAAAAGAATGGCAAGACTGGAGGAAACCCAAAATCCTTACTTTTTTTTCTTTATCTCCTTTTCCAGGCGACATTGAGAACACCAGCCTTGCACCTACAGACCCCACCTTTCCCGGTGAGTAACTAGTCCTTCTAAGCTCAGATCAGAGCCTCCCAGGGACACTAAAAACATGGCATTCATTCAAAATATTCATCGAGGCCAGGAGCAGTGGCTCACGCCTGTAATCCCAGCACTTTGGGAGGCCAGGATGGTGCATCACTTGAGGTCAGGAGTTCAAGACCAGCCTGGCCAACGTGGCGAAACCCCATCTCTACTAAAAATACAAAAATTAGGCTGAGCACTATGGCTCACTCCTGTAATCCCAGCACTTTGGGAGGCTGAGGCAGGCAGATCACAAGGTCAGGAATTCGAGACCAGCCTGGCCAACATGGTGAAACCCCATCTCTACTAAAAATACAAAAATTAGCCAGGCATGGTGGTACTCACCTGTAATCCCAGCTACTTGGGAGGCTGAGGCAGGAGAATCGCTTGAACCAGGGAGGCGGAGGTTGCAGTGAGCTGAGATTGCACCATTGCACTCCAGCCTGGGCAATAGAGACAGATTCTGTCTCAAAAAAAAAAAAAAAGAAAGAAAACTAAAACGAAGAACAGCCAGGCGTGGTGGTGGTGTGCACCTATAATCCCAGCTACTCAGGAGAATCACTTGATCCTGGGAGGCGGAGGTTGCAGTGAGCCGAGATCGCGCCACTGCACTCCAGCCTGGGTGACAGAGCGAGACTCCGTCTCACAAAAAAAACAAAAACAAAACAAAACAAAACAAAAAATATATATAAAATATACACTGTATATTATATATATATTATATAGTGTATATTATATATATATAATTATATATATATATAGTGCATAGTATGAGAAAGGAGGCTCCAGAGAGAGGAAATGGCCTCTGCCTGTGCCCTGGGGCAGGACGATGACTGGGGTAATAAAATAATAACTATGAGGCCAGGAGGGTTGAAAATGATGTTTGGAAAATGACAGTGGGGATGGGATGGGGCTGGGGCTGCACGGTTAGGACATTGAAAAAAAAAATAGTGAGACTTTGAATTTGACTACCTGTGAGGGGAAAGAGGTAATGATGACTTAATGAGGAAAATGAGGCTTACACAGAAGACAGGGGCTGGGCCGTGTGGTTCCCACGTGTAATCCCAGCACTTTGGAAGGCAGAGGTGGGTGGATCACTTGAGATCAGGAGATCAAGACCAGCCTGGCCGGCCGGGCGCGGTGGCTCAAGCCTGTAATCCCAGCACTTTGGGAGGCCGAGACGGGTGGATCACGAGGTCAGGAGATCAAGACCATCCTGGCTAACACGGTGAAACCCCGTCTCTACTAAAAAATACAAAAAACTAGCCGGGCGAGATGGCGGGCGCCTGTAATCCCAGTTACTTGGGAGGCTGAGGCAGGAGAATGGTGTAAACCCCGGAGGCGGAGCTTGCAGTGAGCTGAGATCCGGCCACTGCACTCCAGCCTGGGTGACAGAGCGAGACTCCGTCTCAAAAAAAAAAAAAAAAAAAAAAAAAAAAAAGACCAGCCTGGCCAACGTGGTGAAACCCCATCTCTACTAAACATACAAACATTAGGTAGGCATGGTGGCACATGCTGTAATTACAGCTACTCGGGGCTGAGGCAAGAGGATCGCTTAATTCGGGAGGCTGAGGTTGCAGTGAGCTGAGATCGCACCACTGCGCTCCAGCCTGGAAGGCCTGTAATCCCAGCCCTTTGGGAGGCCAAAGCAGGCAGGTCATCTGAGATTGGGAGTTCGAGACCAGCCTGGCTGGCAAAAACGCCATCTCTACTAAAAATATGAAAAAAATTAGCCAGGTGTGGTGGCGTGTGCCTGTAGTCCCAGCTACTCGGGAGGCTGGAACAGAGCGAGACTCTATCTCAAAAAAAAAAAACAAACAAACAAAAATAGAAGACATGATTGGTGCAAAGATACATGCTCATGAGTTCTAGACTGGAATTCCTCCTCCGGTGTGTCCATCTGTGGACCCTTCCGCTTTACCTGCTGGATGAAGCTCCTGGGACTTGCAGGGTAGGGTAGGACCTTGCAAAGCTGCAGAACGTCATGGGGCGGACCCAAGGGAAGGAGGGCGGGGGCGGAAGATGTCAACATCATTCTCTTTTCTTCACTTCCCTTATTATCAGCAGACTCTTGGGACACCTGCCTTTTAACCAGAGAGACGGGACTCCAGAAAGGTAAGTAGACACCTGGGGCCATAGGCTCTGAAGGAAGGAGCTGGGCATAGAGTAATGACCTGGGAAGGAGATCGGGATGAACGGAACAAGAGGGTGTCCTTGGCCAGGTGCAGTGGCTCACGCCTGTAATCCCAACACTTTGGGAGGCCGAGGCGGGCAGATCATCTGAGGTCAGGAGTTCGAGACTGGTCTGGCCGATATGGCGAAACCCCATCTCTACTAAAAATAGGAAAAAATTATCCGGGCATGGTGGTGCGTGTCTGTAGTCCCAGCTACTTGGGTGGCTGAGGCAGGAGAATCGCTTGAACCCGGGAAGTGGAGGTTGCAGTGAGCCGAGATCGTGCCACTGTACTCCAGCCTGGGCAACAAGACTGAGGCTCCGTGTACAAAAAAAAAAAAAAAGAGGGTGTCCTTACATCCCTGTCAGCAATCACCCTGTTCTCCTGCTGCCCACAGACCTTGCCCTCTGGGACCACACTGCCCAGAATCTCCTTCGGATGGGCCTGGCCTTCCTAGTCCTGGTGGCTCTAGTGTGTCTCCTGGTTGAAGATTGGCTCAGCAGGAAGAGGACTAGAGAGCAAGCCAGCAGAGCTTCCACTTGGGAAGGCAGGAGAAGGTTGAACAAACACAAAGACTCTGAAGAATGACCATGAGACGCAGTGGCCATGGGTGGAACTGAAAGCTGGTGTTGAGCCTCGGTGGCGTGAGCTCTGTGTCAGACCCACGGAGGAGGGAGTCACTGCAGGGAACAGGGGACAGGGGACACTGGCATTCCATTTGTCAGAGCATCCCGGACGACGCAGAGGGTGGGAGAACTACATGCTAAGTTTCTTTCTGGTTTTTTTTTTTTTTTTTTTGAGACAGAGTTTTGCTCTTGTTGCCCAGGCTGGAGTGCAATGGCGTGATTTTGGCTCACTGCAACCTCTACCTCTCCATCCCTTGGGCTCAAGCGATTCTCCTGCCTCAGCCTCCCGAGTAGCTGGGATTACAGGCATGCGCCACCATGCCTGGCTAATTTTGTATTTTTAGTAGAGACGGGGTTTCTCCCTGTTGGTCAGGCTGGTCTTGAACTCCTGATCTCAAGAGATCCCCCCGCCTCGGCCTCCCAAAGGGCTGGGATTACAGGCATGAGCTGCCACGCCCAGCCGCTGAATTTCTTTTGTAGACAAATCCTATGGTCTCTTCTAGGCTCTAAGTACTTTTGTGCCACTTACTGCAAACCATACTTTTAAGCACTCTGGTCTTTTCTGAAAAGATCTCTTCTTCTTTAACAGGATGGCCATGGAAATATTTTTTTTTTCTACTTTGGTCTTTCTTCCCTTTCTCTGCAGGAAGCCATTCAAAATAGTTAATGACCAATATAGAATAGGTTTGTATCGAATGGTTCAGGAGGCATTGTGGCAACAGCCAGTCATAGAGAAGCAGCTTTATAAGTGAATCCTGCCGGGGGCGGTGGCTCATGCCCATAATCCCAACACTTTGGGAGACTGAGGTGGGCAGATCACCTGAGGTAAGGAGTTCGAGACCAGCCTGGCCAACACGATGAACCCTTATCTCTACTAAAAATACAAAAATTAGCCAGGTATGGTGGTGTGTGCCTGTAATCCCAGCTACTTGGGAGGCTGAGGCAGGAGAATAGCTTGAACCCGCGAGGCAGAGGCTGCAGTGAGCCAAGATCGCACCACTGCACTCCAGCCTGGGTGATAGAGCAAGACTCTGTCTCAAAAAATAAATAAAAATACAAATACAAAAATTAGCCAGGCATGATGTGGGACTTGTCTGTGATCTCAGCTACTCAGGAGGCTGAGGCAGGAGAATCACTTGAACCCAGAAAGCAGATGCTGCAGTGAGCCGAGATCACACCACTGCACTCCATCCTGGGTGATAGAGCAAGACTGTCTCAAAAAAAATAAAAGAAAAAATAATAATGAGTCCTGGCTACATCCCAACCACGCCCCAATTCCTCCTACCCCAAAGCACCACAGAATTCCATCTTCTATTTTTTTTGTTTTTGTTTTTGTTTTGTTGGGACAGAGGTTCACTGTTGTTGCCCAGGATGGAGTGCAGTGGCGTGATCTCAGCTCACTGCCACCTCCACCTCCAGGGTTCAAGCGATTCTCCTGCCTCAGCCTCCTGAATAGCTGGGACTACAGGCATGCACCACCACACCTGGTTAATTTTTGTATTTTTAGTAGAAATGGGGTTTCGTCATGTTGGCCAGGCTGGTCTCGAACTCCTGACTTCAGGTGATCCACAAGCCTCGGCCTCCCAAAGTGCTGGAATGACAGGTGGGAGCCACCACGCCTGGCCACCGTTCTCTCTTCTTTATCCATACCTTGCCTTATTCTTCAGGGCTCTGCATAGATACCATTTCCTCCAAGAGAGTTTCCATAACTCTGACTTCACGCAAAGACAGCACTTTTTTTTGTTGTTTTTTTTGAGACGGAGTCTCACTGTGTAGCCCAAGCTGGAGTGCAGTGGTTCAATCTCAGCTCACTGCAACCTTCGCCTCTGGGGCTCAAGCGATTCTCTTTGCTCAGCCTCCCAAGTAGCTGGGACTAGAGGCATGCGCCACCACACCCAGTTAATTTTTTGTGTGTTTTTAGAAGAGATGGGGTTTCATCATGTTGCCCTGGGTGGTCTTGAACTCCTGAGCTCAGGTGATCACCCTGCCTTGGCCTCCCAAAGTGCTGGGATTACAGGTGTGAGCCACCATGCCTGGCCAAGACACTTTTCTCATCCCAAAGCACCTGCTAATTCCTTGTAACAGCACCTGAACCCTGATTTGGCATGCATGTCCATTTTCCTGTCTCCGCCATGAACGCGTGTGAATTGATCTATGTCAGATTTAGTGGCTGCGTTCACAGCTCCGGCAACTCTAAAGGGGTTCTCAGGAAATATATGTCAAATGAAGGAATGTATATACGGGGGCTGTGGCACAGCCTGCAACTTGAGACTTCTCACTAGGGGCCTTTACATGCTGTCTGGACACCACCATCGCTTTCCTCCCTGAGAACTTCTACTTATCAACCCATTTACATACTCACCACATGGGCCCCACACCCTCCCATTATTCTGGTGCCTCATGCCAGTCAAATTTATTCTCTAAATCTGATTTTTCCGTTAAATATCAACCTGGCAACATGATGAAACCCCATCTCTACTAAAAATACAACATATTAGCCGGGCGCAGTGTCTCACATCCGTAATCTCAGCTACTCGGGAGGCTGAGGCAGAAGAATCGCTTGAACCTGGGAGGTGGAGGTTGCGGTGAGCCGAGCTCACGCCACTGCACTCCAGCCTGGTAACAGAGCGAGACTCCATCTCTAAATAAATAGATAAACAAAAAGACAAACTGCTGACTTGCATATTTTTTCTTTACCCCAAGTCATTCCTTACATGTAGACACCTGTCATCCCAGCTACTCAGAAGGCTGAGGCAGGAGAATCGCTTGAACCTGGGAGGTGGAGGTCGCGGTGAGCTGAGATCGCACCACAGCACTCCAGCCTGGTGACAAAGCGAGACTCCATCTCAAAAAAAAAAAAAAAAAAAAAAGTGTAGGCTCAATCTTTTCAGTATTTGTTTTACTGGTTCAGCAAAAGCCAGGAAACACAACTTTGTGGTAATCCGAGTGTTATTCAACTGTATATGGTTTACTTTATTGTAAATACTGGTGAACAGTGGTCAATAAATGGTTGTATATCCCTAATTAGGAAAAAAAAAGACCCGAAGTACAGCAAACTGACGCCGATCTCATTTTGCAGAGGTCCGCCTGCTCTCCCCTCTCCAAGTGTAATCCTGTGCTTAATAAACTTCTGCTGCTTTGCTAGGTGTGTGTATCACAACCCATGCTTTGTTCACACCACCAAGGACCCAGGACTTCACACCTTCAGCTGGTAACAGGGGTAAGGACATTTAAAACCTGCTCGTGTTAACCATAATCGCCATCGTGTAATGTTGGATCCCCAGAAGTAACTCATCTTCTAACTGAATACTTTTTTTTTTTTTGAGATCAAGTCTCTCTCACTCAGGCTGGAGTTCTGTGGTGCGATCTCAGCTCACTGCAACCTCTGCCTCTCGGGTTCAAGCAGTTCTCCTGCCTCGGCCTCCTCAGTAGCTGGGATTACAAGTGCATGCCACCACGCCCAGCTAATTTTCGTATTTTTAGTAGAGACAGGGTTTCTCCATGTTGGTCTCGAACTCCCGACCCCAGGTAATCCACCCACCTTGGCCTCCCAAAGTGCCGGGATGACAGACAGGAGCCACCACGCCCAGCTACTTGTGCCTTTTGACCAACATCTTCCTCCCCTGCCACGCCCAGCCCCTGGTAACCGCCACCTAGTCTTGCTTCTAGATCAACCACTTTAGTAGAGACGGGGTTTCACTGTGGTCTCGATCTCCTGACCTTGTGATCCGCCCGCCTCGGCCTCCCAAAGTGCTGGGATTACAGGCTTGAGCCACCGCGCCCGGCCTTTTTTTTTTTTTTTTGAGACGGAGTCTCGCTCTGCACACCCAGGCTGGAGTGCAGTGCTGCCATCTCGGATCACTGCAACCTCCCCTTCCCGGGTTCAAGCGATTCTCCTGCCTCAGCCTCCAGAGTAGCTGGGATTACTGAGCCACCGCGCCCAGCCAGGAGACCCACTCCCACTGACCCTCACTGGTCCGTGGCTCTGGGGGCCACGTTCCCTAAGACATAACCCACACTGGCAGCCTTTGCTCTGACCTCTCACCTGTGGTCCCCACCTGCTGGAAACCGGCTTCTCTGCCCACACTTCCTCTGAAGCTGTGTGTGTGACCAACCCTGATGAGCTTCCTGGAACACAGTGACCCTGCTCAGTCCTTCTCATTATTGCTTCTCCATTGTTGTATTTCACACGTTGACCACTTCCTCCTCAAAGGTGTCACCTCGCTGGCCCTCTCGGACACTTCTTGTGACTCGTTTTCTGACAGTTTTACCGGCACCCCCACCACCAGAGCCAGTCCCAGCTACTCGGGAGGCTGAGGCAGGAGAATCGCTGGAACCCGGGAGGCAGAGGTTGCAATGAACCGAGATCGTGCTCTCCAGCCTGGGTGACAGACTGAGAGTCCTCCTCAAAATTAAAAAAATAAATTACAGTCTCGCTGTGTCGCCCAGGATGGAATGCATGCAGTGGTGAGAACATACGGATTTTGGTTTTCTACTCCTGGGTTACTTCACTTAGAATAATGGCCTCCAGCTCCATCCCAGTGGCTGCAAATGACATTATTTCCTTCCTTCTAATGGCAGAATAGTATTCCATGACGTATAGATACCACATTTTACCTGCTTGTTAGTCAATGGGCAGTTCCATTGGTTCCACATCTTTGCAATTGTGAATTGTTGAGTCAGACATTTTTTTATTAATTTTTTTTTTTGAGACGGAGTCTCACTCTGTCGCCCAGGCTGGAGTGGCGCCATCTCGGCTCACTGCAAGCTCCGCCTCCCGGGTTCACGCCATTCTCCTGCCTCAGCCTCCCAAGTAGCTGGGACCACAGGCACCCGCCACCACGCCCGGCTAATTTTTTGTATTTTTAGTAGAGACGGGGTTTCACCGTGTTAACCAGGATGGTCTCGATCTCCTGACCTCTTGATCCTCCCGCCTCAGCCTCCCAAAGGAGCCAGCCATTCTTAACTTGGGGTGATTTTGTCCCCATGGGGACATCTGGCCATATCCCGAGAGCTTTTCGGTTGTCATGAGTTGCAGTGGGGGCAGGTTCAGGCTCAGGCTCATGGTGTCTCCTGGGCAAAGTCCAGGTGTGCTGCTATGCATCATGTGGCACACAGCACAGTCCTTGTCACGGTCTGAATTGGTCCCACCAAACTTCACGTACAAGCCCTAGCCCCAGGTGTGACTCTATTTGGACACAGGGCTTTTCAGAGGTAATTAATGCTGGCCAGGCACCGTGGCTCACGCCTGTAATCACAGCACTTTAGGAGTTCTGTGTTTATTACTTATAAGTGGGTAAGAGCCCAGTGTGGCAGCTCACACGTGTAATCCCAGCACTTCGGGAGGCTGAGGCAAGGGGATAACTTGAGGTCAGGAGTTCAAGACCAGCCTGGTCAATACAGCAAGACCCCATCTCTATAAAACATTTTAAAGTTAGCCAGGCATGTTTGGCACGCACCTATAATCCCAGCTACTCACTCAGGAGGCTCAGGTGGGAGGATCGCTTGACCCGGGAGTTCAAGGCTGCCATGAGCTAAGATTGCACCATTGCACTCCAACCTGGCTGTGAGCAACAGAGCAACACCACTATCTTGACTGGGCACAGTGGCTCACGCCTGTAATCCCAACACTTTGGGAGGCCGAGGCAGGTGGGTCACCTGAGGTCAGGAGTTTGAGACCAACCTGGCCAACATGGTGAAACCCCATCTCTACTAAAACCATAAAAATTAACTGGGGGTGGTAGCAGGCACACGTAATCCCAGATACGGGAGGCTGAGGCATGAGAATCACTTGAACCTGGGAGATGGAGGTTACAGTGAGCTGAGATCACGCCATTGCACTCCAGCCTGGGCAGCCGAGTGAGACCCTGTCCACCCCACCACCCCACCAAAAAAATAAAACCTACCATCTTAAATAAAATCAAAATTTTAAGTAGATAAAATATTTAGGGGAAAAAAAACTTCAAATATGCAGCAATCTGACCCAAACGTTTTCACTCCCAGCCTCTACCTGCTATCTTTGTGTCTTTATTTTTAGCAAATTCTACACAGGAACCTCACGCCCATGTAGAACCGTAAATGTTGACTCAGCCCCACCTGTCATGCCTGGACCACTTCCTTTATTCACGCTCAGTGTCTCCACCACACTTCCCACTGATGTGAACTGTATCCCACTAAACAGTTACCCAAAGTCTGCATCACTACCAGCTGACTGTAGCCCTAAACACCATGGCGATCTCGAGCGTTTGAGATTTATCTTGACAAGGGCTCACGAAAGACAGCAATGCTCAACAGCAAGATAAATGACAGCCTTCATGGTGCCATTCAGTGCTGACGCCACTCAACCTCCAGGCTTGGGTTAGTAAGAACTTTGTCAGCCCAGGCACAGTGGCTCACGGCTGTCATCCCAGCACTTTGGGAGGCCAAGGCAGGCAGGTCACCTGAGGTCAGGAGTTTGAAACCAGCCTGGTTAACACGGGGAAACCCTGTCTCTATTAAAAATACAAAAAAATCAGCCAGGCGTGGTGGTGTACACCTCTAGTCCCAGCTACTCAGGAGGCTGGGACAGAAGACTCACTTGAACCCAGGAGGTGGAGGTTGCAGTGAGCTAAGATCACACCACTGCGCTCCAGCCTAGGAAACAGCGAGATAAAACTGTCATCTTAGCTTTCAACCTAAAGCATTAGCCATATGCCCTTGTTTTTATGCCTGGAACCGTGACAACTTCCTCCATATCCTTTTTTTTTTTTTGAGACAGAGTTTTGCTCTTGTTGCCCAGGCTGGAGTGCAATGATGTGATCTCAGCTCACCACAACCTCCACCTCCCAGGTTCAAGCGATTCTCCTGCCTCAGCCTCTCGAGTAGCTGGGATTACAGGCATGCACCACCACGCCCAGCTAATTTTGTATTGTTAGTAGAGACGGGGTTTCTTCATGTTCAGGCTGGTCTCGAACTCCCAACCTCAGGTGATCCACCCGCCTCGGCCTGCCAAAGTGCTGGAATCACAAGCGTGAGCCACCGCGCCCGGCCTGACAACTTGTCATTCTTAAGGAAAATTGTGGAGTGGCTTCTATGCATTTTATATGAATGACCAAATACAGGGTGTGGAAAAGCTGTGTTTGCCATGGCAATGGGAAGCAGAGAACCGGGGAGGCGAGAGACAGAGACATACAGAGACTCCCAGAGACAGCCACACAGACTCACACAGAAACAGACAGGCTGGGCGCGGCGACTCACACCTGTGATCCCAGCGCTCTGGGAGGCCGAGGCGGGTGGATCACCTGAGGTCAGGAGTTCGAGAACAGCCTGCCCAACGTTGTGAAACCCTCTAGAAAGAATACAAAAAATTAGCTGGGCTTGGTGGCACATGCCTGTAATTCCAGCTACTCGGGAGGCTGAGGCAGGAGAATCTCTTGAACCCAGGAGGCGGAGGTTGCAGTGAGCCGAGATCACGCCATTGCACTCCAGCCTGGGGAACAGAGAGAAACTCCGTCTCAAAAAAAAGAAAAAAAAGAAAGAGACAGCCAGAGAGACACATACAGAGACAGAGATACAGAAACGCCCAGAGACAGACGCACAGACACACAAAGAGACAGACACACACACAGAAACAGCGATAGAGACACAGAGAGAGAGAGACAAAGAGAGATACAGAGAAACAGAGAGAGACACACACACACACACAGAAAGTAGGAGCAGGCCCGTCGGAGCCAGGCAGAGCCAGTGTGAGGCAAGGCCATCTTCTGAATTAAAGGCAACAGTGCCTGGAAGCTTGTTTCGTGGGTAACAGGATGGATTAGAACAGGGTTGGCTGCCCGTGGCCCTCAAGCTGTTTCTGGGAAGCCTCCGCAGGTGTGAGCCAGGCCCTTGGCACGGATCATCTGCACTGCTTCCGTGTACAAAGGCACAGCTGAGAGCTGATGAGAGACCACGGGGCCCACAGTGCCAAGCATATTAACTATCTGGCCCGTTTGTCAACGCGTGCGTTAGGATATGATCAAATAAGTCACAAAGACACACTGATCACATAGATGCAACCAGACAGTTAGTAAACTAGACCAAGGGGTGCCTGAGTTAGGGAAGAAAAGAAATAGAAGAATCAACAGAATCATCCCTGAACTTCTCAGCAATACTTCTTCCTAGACTAAGTACAGAGTAGCATGTTTATGGCAGGTTTACCCTTGAGCATGTCAACAAACGCAGCTGCAACGAGAGTGCTCACTTTATTATCCCTGTGAGAAGGTGCGTAGTGTGATGTGAAGGGGGTGTGTGACTTGTGCAGAATCTCCCACAAACAGCGAGAAAACCAGTGTCAAATTTGACATCTTGACACAGACTCTAGTGTTAACACGTGACCCTCTGACCTTCATTCACAAAATATCTTGGAGACCAGATTCCCGCTTCCTGTGTAATTCGTAGAGCGATCCCAGGCTGCTCAGCAAAAAAAGTCACAGCACGCAGGTGCCGTTGCCCCAGAAGCATTGCAGTCAATTGTCAGCTTAGGATTCTTTTCTTTCACTTCCTCCAACAGCTTCTTGATTTCCAAATTAGTTTCATAGGTCTTCAACCTGCAGGGATCAGAGAACACAAATGTTCCCGGGGTGCCTGTAGTTTCATTGTCCCAAGAAATTCATTCTCAACTACCCAGGATGCCTGAACATCTGTCGTCAAACACTCAAAGCAGGAAACGTTTTTGGGATTTTTGGGGGGACAGGTTCTGGCTCTGCTCTGTTGCCCAGGCTGGGGTGCAGTGGTGCCATCTTGGCTCTCCGCAACCTCCAGGTCCCAGGTTCAAGCGACTCTCATGCCTTAGCCTCCTGAGTAACGGGGATTACAGGTGTGCACCATCACGCTTGGCTAAGTTTTGCATTTACAGTAGAGACGACGTCTCGACATGTTAGCCAGGCTGGTCTCGAACTTCTGGCCTTGAGTGATCCGTCCACCTCTGCCTCCCAAAGCCATGGGATTACAGATGTGAGCCACAGCACCCAGCCAGAAACGTTTTCTAAAAAGAAATTTAGACCCACACAATGGGGATCCTTGTAAGTCTAAGAAAAAAGATTATGGCCAGGCACGGTGTCTCACACCTGTAGTCCCAGCACTTTGGGAGGCCAAGGCCGGCAGATTGCTTGAGCTCAGCAGTTCAAGACCAGCCTGGGCAACACAGCAAAACCCTGTCTCTACCAAAAATACAAAAAGTTAGGCAGGAATGGTGATGCATGCCTATAGTCCCAGCTACTCGGGAGGCTGAGGCAGGAGGATCACTTGAGCCCAGGAGGCGGAGGTTGCAACAAGATAGAGATTGCCCTACTGCACTCCAGCCTGGGTAACACAGTAAAACATGTCTTTAAAAAAATAAATTTGAAAACTAGATAATCAGGCCGGGGCATGGTGGCTCATGCCTATAATCCCAGCACTTTGGGAGACTGAGGCAGGCAGATCACCTGAGGTCAGGAGTTCGAGACCAGCCTGGCCAACATAGTGAAAACCCGTCTCTACTAAAAATACAAAAATTAGCTGGTTGTGGTGGCAGACACCTGAAATACCAGCTACTCAGGAGGCTGAGACATGAGAATCGCTTTGAACCTGGGAGGTGGACGTTGCAGTGAGCCAATATCATGCCACTGTACTGCAACCCGGGTGACAGAGCTAGACTGTCTCCTTGGCCGGGCGCAGTGGCTCACGCCTGTAATCCTAGCACTTTGGGAGGTCAAGGCAGGCAGATCACGAGGTCAGGAGTTTGAGAACAGCCTGGCCAACATGGCAAAACCCTATCTCTACTAAAAATACAAAAACTGGCCAAGCATGATGGCTCACGCCTGTAATCCCAGCACTTTGGGAGGCCAAGGCAGGCAGATCACCTGAGATTGGGAGTTCAAGACCAGCCTGACCAACATGGAGAAACACCATCTCTACTAACAATACAAAAAAATTAGCCAGGCATGGTGGCCCATGCTCACAATCCCAGCTACTCAGGAGGCTGAGGCAGAAGAATAGCTTGAACCTGGGAGGCTGAGGTTGCAGTGAGCAGAGATCGCACCATTGCCCTGCAGCCTGGGCAATAAGAGTGAAACTCCGTCTCAAAAAAGTAAAATAAAATAAATACAAAAATTAGCCGGGCACGCTGGCACGCGCCTGTAATCCCAGCTACTCAGGAGGCTGAGGCAGGAGAATTGCTTGAACCCGGGAGGCAGAGGTTGCAGTGAGCTAAAATTGCACCACTGCACTCCAGCCTGGGCAACAGAGCGAGACTCTGTCTCAAACAAACAAACAAGAAAAAGACTCCTTCTCCAAATAGATAAATAAAAACTAGTGGCAAATCAAACCTTCAGTAGAACTAAGAGAATGCCAGAGTGAACCCCAGGGTTAATCATAGCAAACGTGGCTCTAACATGATAGCGGCATGCAACCCTGTGCATGTGAACATGAGGGGTGGTCATTGTAGAGGCACTGGCTTGCTATGTTGCCCAGGCTGGTCTCAAACTCCTGGCCTCAAACAATCCTCCCACCTTGGCCTCCCAGAGGAGGAACTGAGGAATGAGAACAGAAATAACATCCAAAACATATGACATAAGAGACCACAGGGTTAGAGATTTGTCACCAATAGTCCTTGGTGGCATTACAGATCATGGTCCCACTAGCAAGAGAAGCATGACACTGTATAGCTGAACTTTCATATATACCCCTAAAATCTTAACCCATTTATGCCAGAGGTTACAATTATTTGAACTGCAGACATGTGTGAAAAATCGTACCTTGGCAATGACCTTGAGCAGGATATAAATAACTCCCACATGCTTAGCATTCCAATAATGGAACACTAGACATCGTTAAGCAGTTTAAATGCGTATCATCTCTACAACTAAACTCTTGAACAAGACAAGTGGGCTGTGCACAGTGGCTCACGCCTATAATCCTAGTGCTTTGTGAGGCCAAGACAGGAGGATCGCTCAAAGCCAGGAGTTTGAGAACAGCCTTGGCAACATAGCTACATAGTACAGCAGAGCAAAACATTGTCTAAAGAAAAGGAAAAGGGCCGGGCGCGGTGGCTCACGCCTGTAATCCCAGCACTTTGGGAGGCCGAGGCGGGCGGATCACAAGGTCAGCAGATCGAGACGACGGTGAAACCCCGTCTCTACTAAAAATACAAAAAATTAGCCGGGCGCGGTGGCGGGCGCCTGTAGTCCCAGCTACTCAGGAGGCTGAGGCAGGAGAATGGCGTAAACCCAGGAGGCGGAGCTTGCATTGAGCCGAGATCGTGCCACTGCACTCCAGCCTGGGCGACAGAGCGAGACTACGTCTCAAAAAACAAAAAAAATAAAAAAATAAATAAAGAAAAGGAAAGGACAGAAAAGGGAAAAGGGTAAGAGGAAAGGGGAAAGGGAAAAAGAAAAAGGCAAGAAGAAACTGAGGTAGATTATGTTAAAATAAGTCATTGATGTGGTGGCTCAAGCCTGTAACCCCAGCACTCTGGGAGGCTGAGACGGGCAGATCGCAAGGTCAGGAGATCGAGACCATCCTGGCTAACACGGTGAAACCCCGTCTCTACTAAAAAATACAAAAAACTAGCCAAGCGAGGTGGCGGGCGCCTGTAGTCCCAGCTACTCAGGAGGCTGAGGCGGGAGAATGGCATGAACCCGGGAGGCGGAGCTTGCAGTGAGCTGAGATCTGGCCACTGCACTCCAGCCTGGGCGACACAGCGAGACTCCGTCTCAAAAAAAAATAAAATTAAAATAAGTCATTGAAAAGATATACATGGTTCACAATTAAGGGAACATCTGTAGGATGATTTTCTGAAAAGCTAAGACCCAGGACAACTCTGGGAACTACCTATTTTTGGATGTAGTGATGAGGGGGGTGTGTGTGCGTGTGTACGCTCATGCACACACATACACTCAAGCTTCCAGTCTGTACTCCAGGATGATTTAAACTGTCAGTATGCCAAGTACTAAGTGTTTGGGGGGAATGTTGGACAATATTCAATTCACAGAGCATTTTAGAGAAGTATCTAAATTTTTAAATTATCTCCTAAGCTAGGAGTGTGCTATAGAAAGATGCCTTAAGTTGATTCCTACAAAGAGTGCACCCACTCCCAAAAAACCACTCTTCTCTGCATGGGAAGAAATTCACCATGTGAAACAGCCATCCCAGGGCTGGGTGTGGTGGCTCACACCTGTAATCCCAGCACTTTGAGGGGCTGAGGCGGGTGGATCACCTGAGGTTGGGAGTTTGAGACCAACCTGACCAACATAGTGAAACCCTGTTTCTACTGAAAACTACAAAAATTGGCCAGGTGCAGTGGCTCATGCCTGTAACTCCAGCACTCTGGGAGGCCAAGGCAGGCGGATCACCTGAGGTCAGGAGCTCAAGACCAGCCTGGCCAATATGGTGAAACCCTGTCTCTACTAAAAGTACAAAAATTAGTCGGGCGTGGTGGCAAGCGACTGTAATCCCAGCTACTCAGGAGGCTGAGGCAGGAAAATCACTTGAACCCAGGGAGCGGAGCTTGCAGTGAGCCGAGATCGCACCACTGCACTCCAGCCTGGGCTACAAGAGCGAAACTCCGTCTCAAAAAAAAAAAAAAAAAGAAAAGAAAAAAATACAAATATTAGCTGGACATGCTGGCGTGCCTGTAGGCCCAGCTACTCAGGAGGCTGAGGCAGGAGAATTGCTTGAACTTGGGAGGCGGAGGTTGCAGTGAGCCAAGATCGCGCCACTGCACTCCGGCCTGGGTGACAGAGCAAGACTCCATGTCAAAAAAAAAAAAAAGCCATACCTGAGTGTCTTCAAGGATCCAGTTCTTTGTCTTAGAACCCTAAAGAGCTGAATTATGCCACTCTTCCACAAATGATTCTGGCCCAGGTCCAGAGTTTCAAGCTTCTGATTGCTGATGAGAGCAGATCCAAGATGCTGACAATAGAAAGGCATGAGGGAGCAGCTCCAGAGGCTGTTGAGGAAGAACATGGAAACCCGTGCATTCACTGAGCAGGTAGTGGCCAGATGCCATGGCTCATGTCTGTAATCCCAACACTTCAAGAGGCCAAGGCAGGTGGATCACTTGAGGCCAGGAGCTCGAAACCAGCCTTGCCAACATGGTCAAACCCCATCTCTATTAAAAATGCAAAGATGAGGCAGGGTGTGGAGGCAGGCACCTGTAATCCCAGCACCTTGGGAGGCTAAGGAAGGTGGATCACCTGAGTTCAGGAGTTTGAGACCAGCCAGGCCAACATGGTGAAACCCCATCTCTACAAAAAATTAGCCACACATGGTGGTGAGTGCCTTTAATGCCAGCTACTTGGGAAGGTGAGGCACAAGAATCACTGGAGCCTGGGAGGCAGAGGTTGCAGTGAGCCAAGATCGTGCCACTGCACTCCAGCCTGGGCAACAGAGTGAAACTCCATCTCATAAATAAATACATAAAACGAAAATACAAAAATTAGCCAGGTATGGTGTTGCCACCTGTCATTCCAACTACTCGAGAGGCTGAGGCAGGAGAATTGCTTGAACCCAGGAGGCAGAGGTTGTAGTGAGCCGACATATCACCACTGCACTGCAGCTTGGGTGGAAGAGTGAGACTCGGTCTCAAAAGAAAAAAAAAAAAAAAAAAAAAAAGGAACATTTGTGCTGGGAATCCAGTACTGAGGAAATGCAGAGAGGAGTGAGATGAAGAAATCCTCAGAGTTTATTTTAGTGACAGCAGACAGCAGACATCCGGATGTGTTCTATTGCAGACAATGGATGATGGTATTAAAATAAACAGGGTAGAGGTAAGTCAACCAGAGAGGCACTGGCTAGATTTATGCCAGTCATTTAAGTTCTCTCTGGGAAAGTGATATGAGGGAAAAAACTGAAGGATGTTAGATCATGAACCAGCTTGCTAATTGAGAGAAGGAATCTTGTCAATAAAATACTGAGCTAGTAAGAAAGTAGAATGATTTTGGCTCATAACTGATAAGACGAGACCATAAGGCCCTGTAGGCCACTGTAAAAGCCTTAGATTTTTTTTTTAAGACAGTTTCGCTCTTGTTGCCCAGGCTGGAGTGCAATGACGTGATCTCAGCTCACTGCAACTTCTGCCTCCCAGGTTCAAATGATTCTCCTGCCCCAGCCTCCGGAGAATCTAGGATTACAGGCACAAGCCACAGGTGATCCACTCCTTTATTTGCACTGAGCTTTTGAGTCTTTGGAAATAGTAAGGTGTCACGGTCTGGCTTGCAGCTTGAAATGTTCCTCAGGGTGATGGGTTAAGAAATTTCAGGAGGACAGGAACAGTGGCTCATGCCTGTAATCTCAGTACTTTGGGAAGCTGAGGCAGGTGGATCACTTGAGGTCAGGAGTTGGAGACCAGCCCGGCCAACATGGTGAAACCTGGTCTCTACTAAAAATACAAAAATTAGCTGGGCATGGTGGTGCACCCCTGTAATCCTAGCTACTTAGCTGAGGCAGGAGAATCGCTTGAACCTTGGAGGCTGAGGTTGCAGTGAGCCAAGATGGCACCACTGCACTCCAGTCTGGGTGACAGAGCGAGACTTCGTCTCAAAAAAGAAAAAAGTACCCTGTGTTCTGGTGTTTTTTTCTTGTCTTTACAGCAAAGCTAAGTAATAATGACATGATGCAGATTCTCTTCTCATTAGGATTGCAGATTCTAGTTGGAAAATAGGGTGCATCCAAGGATGCAACCGACAAGCTTCGGAGAGAGAAGTGATAAACAGCTCACTGTTCCATTTGTGGAGGCTTTGCATTTCCTGGGGTAGTATCCCATCTCCAGTTCCCTGGTTTATGAGCTGGGGCAGGCTCACGGCTTCCTGATTACTGGATCCCAGCAGAAGCAGCCATGTTCCTGAAGTCCAGGTCACTGGGGGCCATTCTCACCTATATTTCACTTCTCCAGGCTCTCTACATGACTTTGGAAGTGACCACCCACCTATATTCAGTTTCTGGAGGGGTTTGCTCTTAAAACTGGATCCAAAGTGATACAGTCTGAGATACTGAAAACATAGAAATTGACCGGGCGTGGTGGCTCACGCCTGTAATCCCAGCACTTTGGGAGGCCAAGACAGGCGGATCATGAGGTCAGGAGATCGAGACCATCCTGGCTAACACAGTGAAACCCCATCTCTACTAAAAATACAAAAAATTAGCTGGGCGTGGTGGCGGGCATCTGTAGTCCCAGCTACCCAGGAGGCTGAGGCAGGAGAATCACTTGAACCTGGGAGGTGGAGGTTGCAGTGAGCCAAGATCATGCCATTGCACTCCAGCCTGGGCGACAGAGCGAGACTCCATGTCAAAAAAATAAATAAATAAATAAAACAGAAATTAAGGATTTCCAGATTTTGAAAAACTTTAAAAACGAGGCCGGGCGTGATGGCTCATGCCTGTAATCCTAGCACGTTGGGAGGCCGAAGTGGGAGGATTCCTTGAGTCTCCGAGTTCAAAACCAGCCTGGAAAAGATGACAAGACCTCTTCTCTACAGAAAAAAGTTAGCTGGCCATGGTAATACATGCCTGTAGTCCCAGCTACTCAGGAGGCTGAGGTGGGAGGACCGATCAAGCATGGAAGACTGAAGCCGCAGTGAGCCGTGATCACACCACTGCACTCCAGCCTGGGGGACGGAGCAAGACCCTGTCTCAAAAAAAAAAAAAAAAGAAAGAAAAAAGAAAAAGGAAATTGCCTACCGTAGGTGTTTTAGGTTACAGTTTGGATTCTCTAACGCCTGACAGAGAATCCACAATCCACGAGCTATCTGGTTGAGACTCAAGTCCAGGTTTGTGAGGCTGCAAGCTTCTTGGAGTGCCTCTGAGAGATATCTACAGCCACGCTTGGTTATGCTGCATTGCTGTAACCTGCAGGATAATCAAAGGAAGAGAAGCCTGTTACCGTCTGGCTAATGCCCTGTGACGTAGTTATTTCCAGCACTGTATACCTTCCACCTTGAGCTGTCTACTTGCAGGTGGGCTTGTACATAAAAAGCATGCAAATGGCCCAGTGCAGTGGCTCATGCCTATAATCCCAGCAGTGGGAGGCCGAGACGGGTAGATCACTTGAGGTCAGGAGTTCAAGACCAGCCTGGCCAACATGGTGAAATCCCATTTCTACTTAAAAAAAAAAATACAAAAATACAAACATTGGTCCAGACACAGTGGCTCAAGCCTGTAATCCCAGCACTTTGGGAGGCTGAGACAGGCAGATCACCTGAGGTCGGGAGTTCGAGACCAGCCTGACCGACATGGAGAAATTCCGTCTCCACTAAAAACACAAAATTAGCTGGGTGTGGTGGCCCATGCCTGTAATCCCAGCTCCTCGGGGGTCTGAGGCAGGTGAATCACTTGAACTTGGGAGACGAAGGTTGCGGTAAGCAGAGATTGCGCCATTGCACTCCAGCCTGGGCAACAAGAGTGAAACTCTGTCTCCAAAAAAAAAAAAAAAAAAAAATATATATATATATATACACACACACACACACACACACACAGAGACACACATATACATATACACAAAAATTAGCCGGGTGTGGTGGTGCACGCCTGTAATCCTAGCTACTCAGGAGGCTGAGGTAGGAGAATTACTTGAACCCAGGAACCAGAGGTTGCAGTGAGCCAAGATCACACCACTGCATTCCAGCCTGGGTGACAGAGTGAGACTCCATCCAAAAAAAAAAAAATCTCAGAAATGAACACTAGCTAGAATTTCCGAACAGGAATAGGTCTTCAACCCTACGTAATCTCTTGAATATTGTTCTAACCACGATCTTAATGTGAACAGGTAACTCAGGCCGGGCTTCTACCCATGTAACAAGATTCAGCCAACAACAATTCATGGGTCAATTCCAACCTGCCACCTATGTTTTTATAAATAAGGTTTTTTGGTTGAGTTTTTTTTATTTTTTTCTTGAGACGGAGTCTCGCTCTGTTGCCCAGGTTGGAGTACGGTGGCGCGATCTCAGCTCACTGCAGCCTCTGCCTCCGGATTCAAGCGATTCTCCTACCTCAGCCTTCTGAGTAGCTGGTACTACAGGCACGCACCACCAAGCCTGGTTAATTTTTGTATTTTTTAGTAGAGACGGGTTTTCACCATGTTGGCCGGGTTGGTCTCGAACCCTAGGTGATTTGCCCGCCATTCACCACCTGTTCCCTAATAACCTATGGAAATAAAAATTTTACAAAAGGTGTCACTGGCCCTACCATGTAACTTAATCTACCTCCAATAGCAGGCAGTGCTATGTCATATGAATTTGAAAGAACACACACAAAGCATCAGATCCAAGAACCAATTGCCCATCTCAAATCTTCCTTCGTAGCAGGAAGAGGTTCTGCAGACATGCAAATATTAGCATGCTTCTACCTGTATCTGCCTGTTTTTGTTGTTGTTTTTGAGACAGAGTCTAGCTCTGTCACCCAGGCTGGAGTGCAGTGGTGAGATCTTGGCTTGCTGCAACCTCCGCCTTCCGGGTTTATGCCATTCTCCTGTCTCAGCCTCCCAAGTAGCTGGGACTACAGGCACCCACCACCATGCCTGGCTAATTTTTGGTATTTTTAGTGGATACGGGGTTTCACCATGTTAGCCAGGATGGTCTTGATCTCCTGACCTCGTGATCCACCCGCCTCGGCCTCCCAAAGTGCTGGGATTACAGGCGTGAGCCACCGTGCCTGGCCTCTGCCTATTCTTTAATTCTTATCAAGTTCTTAAAAGTTACATTTGAAATGAATTAACCAGTACTTTCTTCTCTCTCCTGCTGGGATTCACTCGCATGCACACGTGCGCACACACACGCACGCGCGCGCACACACACACACACACACACACACGCACACACATACACACGCACACACACACACATACACACACACACACACACATACACACACACACACACACACACACACACAAACACACAGAGCCAGCAGAGACTTACACCAAGGCCTGCAGTTTACACTCAGGGTAACTCAAGCCCTCACACAGAAACTTCACCCCTGTATCCCCGATGGGGTTCTTGGCCAAGCACAGGTGTGTCAGCTGCTGGCTGACAACCAAGACAGCAGCAAGGTCCTTGCAGCTGGCTTCTGTAAGACGACAGTTTTCTAACCTGCAAAAGTATGAAACAAATGGTAAAACGATGAGAACATTTCCACAACTCCAACCTGCTTGGCGATGTCCACATGCTAGGGTCCTCAGCTTCAGCCCTCCCTGTTCATCCCCTGCCTTCTTTTTTTTTTTTTTTTTTTTTTTTGAGACAGAGTCTCACGCTGTTGCCCAGGCTGGAGTGCAGTGGCGCGATCTCGGCTCACTGCAAGCTCCGCCTCCTGGGTTCACGCCATTCTCCTGCCTCAGCCTCCTGAGTAGCTAGGACTACAGGCGCCCGCCACCGCGCCCGGCTAATTTTTTGTATTTTTAGTAGAGATGGGGTTTCACTGTGGTCTCGATCTCCTGACCTTGTGATCCGCCCGCCTCGGCCTCCCCAAGTGCTGGGATTACAGGTTTGAGCCACCGCGCCCGGCCTCATCCCCTGCCTTCTGTCCTGTGCAAGTCATCACGGCCACGAAAGACCAGAAATGCGAGAAGGCCAAGATGTAGCGGTCCACCTGGAGCCGTCACAGGACACAGGTGTTGTTTGTTTTTGAGATGGAGTCTCTTGCTCTGTCACCTAGGCTGGAGTGCAATGGCACGATCTCAACTCACTGCAACTTCCACCTCCCAGTTCAGGCAATTCTCCTGGCTCAGCCTCCTGAGTAGCTGGGATTACAGATGTGCACCATCACGTCTGGCTGGTTTTTTTTTGTTGTTTTGTTTTGTTTTGAGACGGAGTCTCACTCTGTCGCCCAGGCTGGAGTACATTGGCGCTATCTCGGCTCACTGCCAAGCTCTGCCTCCTGGGTTCACACCATTCTCCTGCCTTAGTCTACCGAGTAGCTGGGACTACAGGCGCCCACCACCGCACCCGGCTAATTTTTTGTATTTTTTAGTAGAGATGGGGTTTCACCATGTTAGCCAGGATGGTCTCGATCTCTTGGCCTCGTGATCCGCCCGCCTTGGTCTCCCAAAGTGCTGGGATTACAGGCGTTGAGCCACCACACCCACCCTGGTTTTTTTGTATTTTTAATAGAGACGGGGTTTTGCCATGTTGGCCAGGTTGGTCTCGAACTCCTGAACTCAGATGATCCGCCCACCTCAGCCTCCCAAAGTGCTGAGATTACAGGCAGAGCCACCATGCCCAGCCTGAAGCAGGTGTTTATGTCAGCGAGAGGTGCCACGTGGGTGGCCCAGCAAGTCAGGTGTTACCCTTTCTCTTCTATGGCCCCAGAGCTAAACCGGAGCTGCCCGTGGGAAGAGGAGACTTACGACAACATCTGTAGGAAGTGTTTTGGGTGTGTCATCGTCTTGTACAGCAACTTGGCACCCTCGTCCAGGAGCACACTGGCTGAGAGGTGCAGGTGCCTCAGGGACTGGTTGGCTTTGAGGACATAGAAGAAATCAACCCACTGCTCCGAGGTGGCACAGTGACCTCCCAACCTGTGAAAAGCGTGGGAAAAGTCATTCTTCTGGGAGGACAGAGTATAACCTATCAGCTTTTTTTTTTTTTTTTTTTTTTTTTTGGGGACAGTTTCACTCTGTCACCCAGGCTGGAGTGCAATGGCGTGATCTCACCTCACTGCAGCCTCCACCTCCCGGGTTCAAGCAATTCTCCTGCCTCAGCCTCCCAAGCAGCTGGGATTACAGGCACACGCCAATTTTTGTATTTTTAGTAGAGATGGGATTTCACCATGTTGACCATGCTGGTCTTGAACTCCCGACCTCAGGTAATCCACCCACCTCGGCCTCTCAAAGTGCTGGGATTACAGGTGTGAGCCACCACGCCCGGCTCAGATCAGCTTCTTCTGCTTCACTTCCCAAAACGTACGTCTTTGGTTTATCTCATTCTACTCATGTCTCCAACCCTGGCCTGAATTATTGGAGAGATCTAATCTTTCCTCTGCTCTTTCAAGTATCCCCATGGCCATTAGAGTAACATCCAGCCACATCTCCAAGAGACTGTAATACAATTCTGTGCAACGTTTCACCAAAATGGCCTGTGTGGATGATTTTGTAGGGAAGAAAAAAATTTTTTTTTGAGACAGGATCTCGCTCTGTTGCCCAAGCTGGAGTGCAGTGGCATGATCACAGCTCACCACAACCTCTGTCTCCTGGGCTCAAATGATCCTCCCAACCCCAGCCTCCAGTGTAGCTGGGACTAGAAGGGGCAAATTGATGCTTAATACTCAAAATAAAAATTTTATCCTGGCCAGGTGCAGTGGCTCATGCCTGCAATCCTAGCACTTTGGGATCCGGCCGAGGCAGGTGGATCACTTGAGGTCAGAAGTTCAAGACCAGCCTGGCCAACGTGGTGAAACCCCGTCTCTACTAAAAATACAAACATTTGTTGGGCATGGTGGTGCATGCCTGTAATCCCAGCTACTCGGGAGGCTGAGGCAGGAGAATCGCTTGAAACCCAGGAGGCATAGGTTGCTGTGAGCCGAGATCGCAACACTGCACTCCAGCCTTGGCGACAAGAGTAAAACTCTGTCCCCGCTCAAAAAAAAAAAAAAAAAAAAAAAAACAAGATTCTCATAGAAGTGCAGAGAAGGTTGCATGCTCCATATGAGTACCTAACTCCTGATGATCTGAGATTGATGATCCATTCACCTCAGACTCCCAAAGTGCTGGGATCATAGCACTGCATAGGGCTCAGGCACCAACAATTAGCTTCAGTGCCCGATGATCTGAGATTGAACAGTTTCATCCCAAAACTACCCCGAACCTCTGTCTATGGAATAATTCTCTTGCACAAAATCGGCCCCCATTGCGGAAAAGGCTGGGGGCCGCTGCTCTCCATCCCAACATGTAGGCAAGCTGCAGTCAGGAATAGCACGTCCCTAGAGCCGGAACACAGCACAGAATTCGGGGGGTTTCTTTGCATCGAGAGCTGGTTATGCGACGCAGAAGCCAAGCTGGCGGGGGAAAGAGGAGAGGCTGACTCCCCACACAGGCCTGTTTGAGGAATACATTCCCCGTCTGGGACGGCATCCAAAGTGGTTACCCTTTTCCCTAGATCCCCCAGCAACGTGGTGCAGCGGACTCTGGGTACTGGAGAGAGCGGAGACCGTGAGACCCACCTCAGGTACTGCAGGTTGCATTTGTGATTTCTGAGCAGATCACACAGCAGCAGCAGCATCGTGCGTTCCCACTCGATGTGCCCTTCCAGGGTCAGGTGAGTGAGGGTCCTCTTCCCAATGAAAGCAAGACAGAAGTCCCGGTAAGCAGTGTCAGGGGTGACGTTTTTAATCCTAGGGAAAAGCAGGAGAGATTCCACTTTGAGCGAGCAATCCTCACATTGTGTAGAGACATGTATAAACGAAAAGCTGCTTCACATTTAGAAACTATTAGAAGTTCTTGGCCAGGCACGGCGGTTCGTGTCTGTAATCCCAGCACTTTGGGAGGCCGAGGCAGGAGGATCACCCGAGGTCAGGAGTTCGAGACCAGCCTGGGCAACATGTTGAAACCCCATCTCTACAAAAAATATAAAAATGAAGGCCAGGTGCAGTAGCTCACGTCTATAATCCCAGCACTTTGGGAGTCCGAGGCAAGAGAATCACTTGAGGTCAGGAGTTTGAGACCAGTCTGGGCAACATGGTGAAACCCCAACTCCACAAAAAATACAAAAATTAAGGCCGAGCACAGTGGCTCACGCCTGTAATCCCAGCACTTTGGGAGGCCGAGACGGGCGGATCACGAGGTCAGGAGATCGAGACCATCCTGGCTAACACAGTGAAACCCCGTCTCTACTAAAAATACAAAAAATTAGTTGGGCGTGGTAACGGGCGCCTGTAGTCCCAGCTACTCGGGAGGCTGAGGCAAGAGAATGGCATGAACCTGGGAGGTGGAGGTTCCAGCGAGCCGAGATTGCACCACTGCACTCCAGCCTGGGCGACAAAGCGAGACTCCATCTCAACAACAACAACAAAAATACAAAAATTAGCGGGGGCCAAGACAGGCAGGTCACCTGAGGTCAGGAGTTCGAGGCCAGCCTGACCAACATGGTGAAGCCCCGTCTCTACTAAAAATACAAAAAATTAGCCGGGTATTATGGTGGGTACTTGTAGTCCCAGCTACTCGGGACACTGAAGCAGGAGAATGGCGGGAACCCAGGAGGTGGAGGTTGCAGTGAGCCGAGATCACGCCACTACACTCCAGCCTGGGCGACACAGCACGACTCCATCTAAAGAAAAAAACACTCAAGAAGCAGAGGATCAGGATAAACAACTAATGGATACTAGGCTCAATACCTGGGTGATAAAATCTGTACAACAAACTCCCATGACACACGTTTACCTGTGTAACTAACCTGCACTTGTACCTACTTTTTGGTTTGCTTTGGTAACCAAAAAAAAAAAGATAGCTGGGCCAGGCATGGTGGTTCATGCCTGTAATCCCAGCACTTTTGAAGGCCAAGGCGGGTGCATCACCTTAGGTCAGAAGTTTGAGACCAGCCTGGCCAACATGGAGAAATTCCACCTCTACTAAAAACACAAGATTGCACCACTGCACTCCAGCGTGGGTGACAGAGTGAAATTCTGTCTCAAAAAAAAAAAAAAGAAAAAGAAAGAAAGAAAGAAAAGAAAAAAAAAAAACATAGCTGGAAAATCCCCAAATCCATGGAGATGAAACAACACATTTCTAAATTTAAAAAAAAAAAAAGTGCAAGAAGCTGAGTCATGGTTCAGGGTCTCCCCTGCAAGATGAGTTTCTGCTTACTCCACTTTCTGCAGATGGCAGGTGCTACGGGTTATGTGGTCACAAAGAATCCGCACAGAAGAGTCGCTCAGGAAGCTTTGTTTCACTTCTAGAAACTTCAGATTGCTGTTTGAGCTGAAGAGAGAGCAGAAATCCGTCCAGAGGCGAAGAGAGCGAAGATCCTGCTGAGCCCAGCTGGGAAGCGTTACGTAGGTGCACCTGCGGGAGAACACACGTTCGTCTCCTATGCCTAGTACCTGCGTCAGGGGACGGGGGTCTGCAAACCACATTTCAGTGGCAAAAACCACAATTACTTTTGCACCAACCTAAAACAGTGTCTATAGTAAGCAATATTGAATCACATACTTTGCTAGGAGTATAGATCTTAAGTTTTACAAAAAAATAGCCGGGTGTGGTGGCTCACACCCTCCTTGGCCTCCCAGCACTTTGGGAGGCCGAGGCGGGCAGATCACAAGGTCAGGAGATCGAGACCATCCTGGCTAACACAGTGAAACCCTGTCTCTACTAAAAATACAAGAAAATTAGCCGGGCGTGGTGACGGGCGCCTGTAGTCCCAGCTACTCGCGAGAGAGCTTGCAGTGAGCAGAGATTGCGCCACTGCACTCCAGCCTGGGTGACAGAGCAAGACTCCGTCTCAAAAAAAAAAAAAATTACCTCCCTGCCATTGTTATATATGAAACGGCTCAAGTGTTTGGGGATATTCAGCACCATTCCCACCTGAAAACTAAACACTTAAAAGTCGGTCTTTTAAGCCTCAATTCCTGGCCGGGCTGAGTGAGTGAAGACAGGTGAGGGGGAAGGAGGTGGTGCAGCAGACCAAACAGTGCAGACAGGCCGGGTGCAGTGGCTCAGGTCTGTAATTCCAGCACTTTGGGAAGCCGAGGCGGGCAGATCATCTGAGGTCAGGGTTTCAAGACCAGCCTGGCCAATGTGATGAAACCCCGTCTCTACTAAAACTACAGAAATTAGCTGGGCATGGTGGCAGGCGGCTGTAGTCCAAGCTACCAGAGAGGCTGAGGCAGGAGAATCGCCTGAACCTAGGAGGCAGAGGTTGCAGTGAGCCATTGCACTCCAGCCTGGGTAACAAGAGCAAAACTCTGTCCACAAAAAAAAAAAAAAAAAAAAGCCCCAATTCCTAATTGCCAAATCGCATCTCTGTATTGAACTGTGAAGCTGGAAGAAAGTCCAGCCAGAGGGAAATTGTGACCATCAGCCACAGGGCACAGGAGACGCCGGCCTCTTCCTAGTGGAGCGTGGGTTGGGAAAACAGTCCTTACCTCTCAAATTCAATGTCTGCTTCGAAATCCACGTAATTCTCCAGGAACACCCCCTTTGCTATCTGCAGTGAGACTTTCTCCAAGTCTCGACAATGCTTCAGGCTGAAGGAACAGTGCATCATTTCAGAAGTATTTGTCAAGTTAATAGAAATTTTCTTGAGCGGGGCCACCACCACCTTCGCCAGCTCCTCCTCCTGAGACTCGTACAGGCAGCACAAGACCTCCTTCAGGTCTGTCATGGATAAGGGCTTATCGGCATGAAGACTGGCTTTGCATCGCAGCAATTCCTGTTTGATCTCCGGTGACATCTGGCAGCCAAAAGTGGCCTCCAACTCCTTGACTCTCTTCTCATTAGCCAGGCCGAACAAGAAGTGCCCTACTTGGATCAGGTCGGGGTTCTTGAGTCTTTCTTCTTCGGAAAGCAGCTTCTGCACGTCCCCAATGTCCCAGGCATGGCCGTCCCTGTCCTCCTCCTCCTCCTCCTCCAGGGCGTAGAACAGCGCAGTGAGAAACTGCTGGAAGCTGAGGTGGATGAAGGAGTAGCAGCCTTTGGAGACTCTGTCCTGGCGGAGGATGTCTCTGTCCAGGAACAGGCGGAGGTCGGACTCCTGCACCCCGAGCCTTTCCAGGTCCTCTCCGTGGAGCACGGACATCTGCGCCCACAAACTCTGCGCGGCCAGGAGGCTCAGCGCCCGCAGCGCGCCCCGGAGCTGTGCGCCCTGCGGGAACTGGCTGCAGAGGAAGCGCAGGAACAGCCCCGTGCTGGTGAGGCAGGTGGGGGCCGGGTCCTCCCCCTTCTCCATCTGCAGCTTCAGAGTCGTGCACACGATCCAGCACACCGCGGGCGCCGAGCCCAGCTGGAACAGGGCCGCGTTGCTCCTCATCAACTCAAAGGCACGCATGGCTTGGTCCTCGTCTCCAAAGTGTCTCAGGAAATAGGCCCTCCTGTCCTCCTCCAGGAACCCCTCCACCCTTATGTAGATGGGCTGCTGCACCAGGAGCTGGAGGTCCCTCAGGGCCCTGGGCCGCGTGGTGACCAGCAGGGTTGCCTTGGGTAACATCTTCCTCTTCAGCAAACTCCCCAGGAGGACCGGCACCGGCTTCTGCTGCTCCCAGTCCCCGCAGATGTCCTGGATCAGCGCCCCAGGTGGGACTTTCAGCTCATCAAGGCCGTCGACCACGAACAGGATTCTCTGTGCTTGGGCTAGGATGCTTGGAATGTCATCCTGCAATTCAGGCCAGTCTTTGGAGATCAGCTCTGCAAAACTGCACGGGCCCATGCGGCTGAGCTCCTTGCAGCTGAGGTAGAAAGCGTATCTGACAGTCGGGCTGAGGTTGCAGTCTGTCCAGTCCAGCATACACTTTTTGGCCAGTGTGGTTTTCCCCACGCCCGCGGGGCCGTGCAGCACCACGGTGTAAGGTGTTAGCTTCCTCGGTGTTCTGGGATTCAAGAATGGAATGAACCGTTGGTTTCTCTGAATGACGTCGTCATGGAAACTGTCAATGTCTCCTTGCCAAAAGGTGTTCTTCCAGACCAAAGATTGTTTCTGCACTGAATTTCTCCGTCCCTCCTTTTCACCTGCAGTGACAGCCCACAGGACAGTTGAGGTTGATGATTACACTCTTCTGAAAATAACTTTGCCAAGTACCAGAAATGAGGGCCGGGTACGGTGGCTCACGCCTGTAATCCCAGCACTTCGGGAGGCCGAGGTGGGTGGATCACTTGAGGTCAGGAGTTCAAGACCAACCTGGCCAAGATAGTGAAACCCCGTCTCTACTAAAAATACAAAACATTAGCTGGGGGTAGTGGCGGGCGCCTGTAATCCCAGCTACTCAAGAGGCTGAGGCAGAGAATTGCTTGAACCCGGGAGGCGGAGGTTGCAATGAGCAGAGATGGAACCACTGCACGCCAGCCTGGGGGACAGAGCAAGATTCCGTCTCAAAAAAAAAAAAAAAAAACAGAAATGAAGAAAACCAGGAAGAAGTGATGCACCTTGCACGCTCTCAAACACCACACTCATGACCACAAGACCGTATTTACCCACCTGGCTTTTCTAACTCTGAGTCTTCTTCTGCATCTCCCAGCTGAGGGTTATCTATTTCTTGCACCTGTCCGGCCTCTGTAAAATACTTAGATGTAAGCCTGACACAGCAATTTGCACTGCGTAAATCAGACATTATTATACATAAAGTGTCAGCCGGGCGTGGCGGCTCACGCCTGTAATCCCAGCACTTTGAGAGGCTGAGGTGGGCAAATCACAAGGTCAGGAGCTCAAGACCAGCCTGGCCAATGTGGCAAAACCCCATCTCTACTAAAAATACCAAAAAAAAAAAAAAAATTAGCCAGGTATGATGGCACAGGCCTGTAATCCCAGCTACTCGGGAGGCTGAGATAGGAGAATCACTTGAACCTGGAGGCGGAGGTTGCAGTGAGCCAAGATCTCACCACTGCACTCCAGCCTGAGTGACAGAGCGAGACTCTGTCTCAAAAAAAAAAAAGTGTCAAATATATACACATATATTTACAGATGGGGTCTCAATATGTTCCCTAGACTGGATTCAAACTCCTGGATTCAAGCAATTCTCCCACCTCAAGACTCCTAAGTCGCTGGGACTACAGGAACACATCACTGCCTTTGGCTCAAATATTCTTTTTTTTTTTTTTTTGGTCCTATTGGCCCCACCCTTGTAACCTCATTTCATCTTTACTCCTGAAGTCCTATCTCCAAATACATAGTCACATGGCAGGTGGGGAGGCGGTTAGAGCTTCAGTAAAAGTTTTCTGGACACAATTCAGTACCTGGTTTAGAAGATTGTCTGGTTTTTTTTTTCTCTCTAGAATAACTAGCATGTTATTTCCTGACAAATAGAAACTCGAATCTTTCCCGCATTTAAAAATAGAACAACTTGCTTCTTCAAAAACACAGAATTACCATATGACCTAGCAATTTTGCCCCCACAGAACAGAGTCAATAGGTATCCTTCCAGACCAAAGATCGTTTCTCCGTAATGTTTCCGGAGGAGGCGGAGGTTGCAGTGAGATTGCGTCACTGCACTCCAGCCTGGCGACAAAGCAAAACTCCATCTCAAAAAAACATAAAATAATAAAAAATTATTCCAAAACAGTGTTTAAAAGCATGCTGCCAGACATGGTGGCTCACACCTGTAATCTCAGCCTCTTGGGAGACTGAGGCAAGAGGCCCAGGAGTTCGAAACCAGCCTCATCAACATAGCAAGACCCCATCTCTACAAAAGAGAAAAAAAAATTAGCTTGGAAGGCTGAGATGGGATGATAGCATGAGCCCAGGAGTTGGAGGCTGCAGTGAACCATGATCGTACCAATGCACTCCAGCCTGGGCAACAGATTGAAATCCTGTCTCGAAGGAAAAAGAAAAAAATGCTGAGCCAAGCACAGGACAGGTACCTGTATCTCCAGCTACTCAACAGGCTGAGGCAGGAGGATTGCTTAAGGCAAGGCGTTTGAGGTTGTAGTGTACTGTGATTATGGCTGTGAAGAGCCTGGGCAATGTAGCAAGACCACATCTCTTAAAATATGCTAAAAATGCAAAACAGGTAATAGGAAAGTTAAGATCATGAGTATACAAATCTATCTAATTTTTTTGAGATAGAGTCTCACTCCGTTGCCCAGGCTGGAGTGCAATGGCACTATCTCAGCTCACAGCAACCTCCGCCTCCCGAATCACAGGGATTACACACACCCACCACCCCGCCACGCCTGGCTAATTTTTGTATTTTTAGTAGAGACGGGGTTTTACCATGTTTGTCAGGCAGGTCTCAAACTCCTGACCTCAGGTGATCCCCCCCTCCCACTCAGCTTCCCAAATCGCTAGGGTTACAGGCATGAGCCACCGCACCCGGCCAGGGCTCCTTCTTTGTTACAAATGACCAGGACACCCCAGGTTCTACTTACCCAGCATCTCAGACTTTGCCATCTTACACAATTCTGTGAGGTTCATCTCTTCCAAGACAGTCACAGTTGCACTCCTTATCCAATTTTCTGAGGACGTGTGGATTAGAATTTCTGCCAGCTTCTTGCCGTCAGCCTCTTCCACCTCAGACCATGGGGCCTTCTGCAGCACGTCTTCCAGGGGAAGAGCCCTTAAGAGGGATTTGAAACTCTTTAATTCATCCTCGTTCAGCTGCTCCAGAAGGGTCTGCAGCGTCCACTCGAGCTGTGGCGATGTCATAGTGCTCCACGTATAAGACCTTAGGTTAAGGCTAAAGAACTGGGAGAAAAAAGAAACAACAGTTCATGGCTGGGCGCGGTGGCTCACGTCCGTCATCCCAGCACTTTGGGAGGCCGAGGCGGGCAGATCATGAGGTCAGGAGACGGAGACCATCCTGGCTAACACGGTGAAACCCCATCTCTACTAAAAATACAAAAAAAAAAAAAAAATTAGCCGGGCGCGGTGGCTCACGCCTGTAATCCCAGCACTTTGGGAGGCCGAGGCGGGCGGATCACAAGGTCAGGAGATCGAGACCATGGTGAAACCCCGTTTCTACTAAAAATAGAAAAAATTAGCTGGGCGCAGTGGCGGGCGCCTGTAGTCCCAGCTACTCGGGAGGCTGAGGCAGGAGAATGGCGTGAACCCGGGAGGCGGAGCTTGCAGTGAGCCGAGATCGCGCCACTGCACTCCAGCCTGGGTGACAGAGCAAGACTCCGTCTCAAAAAAAAAAAAAAAAAATTAGCCGGGCGTGGTGGCGGGCGCCTGTAGTCCCAGCTACTCAGGAGACTGAGGCAGGAGAATGGCGTGAAACCCGGGAGGCAGAGCTTGCAGTGAGCCGAGATTGCACCACTGCACTCCAGCCTGGGTGACAGAGCCAGACTCCGTCTCAAAAAAAAAAAAGAAAGAAAAAACAATTAATGAGTTACCATCATTAAATGAAACAACAGCTGCCTATGTGCTGAGAATGAGACTGTTCCCGCTGCACCAGGAGTGCTAAAATATTACGTAGACTGAATTAAGAGACGGAAAATCTGGCCCAGCACAGTGGCTCATGCCTGCAATCTCAGCACTCTGGGAGGCCGAGGGGGGCAGATCGCCTGAGGCCAGGAGTTCGAGACCAGCCTGGCTAACATGGTAAAAAGGACGAACCAAAAAAAAAAAATACAAAGAAAGAAGAGTCAGTGGCATGCTAGGGCCAGCCTGTGCTGGCTAATGGGGGCTTCCTACACGTACCTATACCAAGTCTGTGGGTCGTGATTTCACACTGATAGTACAAAGGGGAGTGTTTATGCCACGGAAATCAGCAACATGGCAGGGCACAGTGGCTCACGCCTGTAATCCCAGCACTTTGGGAGGCCAAGGCGGGTGGATCACCTGAGGTCAGGAGCACCAGACCAGCCTCACCAACATGGTGAAACCCCATCTCTACTGAAAATACAAAAATTAGCCAGGCATGGAGGCCGGTGCCTGTAATTCCAGCTACTCGGGAGGCTGAGACAGGAGAATCACTTGAACCTGGGAGGTGGAGGCTGCATGATCTGAGATCTCACCATTGCACTCGAGCCTGGGCAACAAGAACAAAACTCTGTCTCAAACAAACAAAAAAAGAAATCAGCAAACACTACAAACCAAGACTTCCTCGCCACCAACCCCCGGGGCCACTTGTTTAACATTTCAGCCCTCCACTGAATGAGACACATTGAAAACAAATAGCAAGAGGTCAGATGTAAATATAACTGTACTGGCCGGGTGCGGTGGCTCAGGCCTGGAATCCCAGCACTTTGGGAGGCCGAGGCAGGTGGATCACCTGATGTCAGCCGTTTGAGACCAGCCTGGCCCACGTGGAGAAACCCCCTCTCTACTAAAAATATAGAAGCCAGCCAGGCGTAGTGGCAGGAACCTGTAATCCCAGGTACTGGGAGGCTGAGGCAAGAGAATCGCTTGAACCCAGGAGGCAGAGGTTGCAGTGAGCCGAGATGGCGCCATTGGACTCCAGCCTGGGCAACAAGAGCGAAACTCCGTTTAAATAAATAAATTAATTAATTAAATAAGGCCAGGTGCAGTGGCTCACGCCTGTAATCCCAGCACGTTGGGAGGCGGAGGCAGCAGGATCACCTGATGTCAGACGTTTGAGACCAGCCTGGCCCACGTGGAGAAACCCCGTCTCTACTAAAAATATAGAAGCCAGCCAGGTATAGTGGCAGGAACCTGTAATCCCAGGTACTTGGGAGGCTGAGGCAGGAGAATCACTTGAACCCAGGAGGCGGAGGTTGCAGTGAGCCAAGATGGCGTCATTGTACTCCAGCCTGGGCAACAAGAGCGAAACTCTGTCTCAAAAAAAAAAAAAAAAAAAAAAAAATCGTAGCCAGGCCTGGTGGTGGTACATGCCTGTAGTCCTAGATACTTGGGAGGCTGACCCAGGAGAATCGTCTGAGCCTGCGATTTGGCGGTTGCAGAGAGCCACTGCACTCCTTGCCTGGGTGACAGAGTGAGGCCCTGTCTCAAAAGTAAGTAACTAATGGCTGGGCGCGGTGGCTCACACCTGTAATCCCAACACTTTGGGAGGCCGAGGCAGCAGGATCCCTTGAATCTGGGGAGTTGGAGACCAGCCTGAGAAGCAAGGCCAAAACCTATCTCTACTCTAGCTACTTGGGGAGCTGAGGCAGGAGGATTTCTTGAGCCCGGAAAAAGCTGAGGCTGCAGTGAGTCAAGATCGTACTACTGCATTCTAGCCTGGGTGACAAAGTGAGACTCTGCCTCCAAAAAAAAAAAAAAAAAAGAGGGAGGCAGCCTGGAAAATAAATAACAGAAAATGACTTGCCAAGCCCAGGTGGTGATAGAGGTGGACAGCTTTACCCTTGCAGGGAACAGCAACTTTTTTCCCCAGCTGTGAGGTATAATTACATCTATACAATTTTAGGACAGAGTGGGAACAGCATGTGAGCCCAGGAGTTCCCAACCAGCCTGGGCAATGCAACAATGCAAGGAGACCTTGTCTCTATTTTTGAAGTATTTTTAAAGTCATATATACAATGTTTACTTGTGTACAGCATGGAGCAATGTTATATATACAGTGACATGATTACCACAATCAAGCTAATTAACATATCCACTCCCTCATATAGTTGCCTTTCCTTTTTGCAGAGAGAACATTTGATCTACTTAGAAAAATTCAGGGTTTTTTTTTTTTTTTCCAGAAATTCTTGCTCTGTTGCCCAGGCTGGAGTGTAGTGGTGCAAGGCTCACTGCAATCTCCGCCTCGTGGGTTCAAGTGATTCTCCTGCCTCAGCCTCCCAAGTAGCTGAGATCACAGGCATGTGCCACCACACCCTAATTTTTTTTTGTATTTTTAGTACAGATGGGGTTTCACCATGTTGGCCAGGCTGGTCTTGAACTCCCGACCTCAGGTGATCCACCTACCTCGGCCTCCCAAAGTGCAGGGTATGAACCACTGGGCCCGGCCAAGTACTTTTTTTTTTTTTTTTTTTTTTTTTTAAGATGGAGTCTCAGCCGGGCGCGGTGGCTCAAGCCTGTAATCCCAGCACTTTGGGAGGCCGAGACGGGCGGATCACAAGGTCAGGAGATCGAGACCATCCTCGCTAACACGGTGAAACCCCGTCTCTACTAAAAATACAAAAAACTAGCCGGGCGTGGTGGCGGCGCCTGTGGTCCCAGCTACTCGGGAGGCTGAGGCAGGAGAAGGGCGGGAACCCGGGAGGCGGAGCTTGCAGTGAGCTGAGATCTGGCCACTGCACTCCAGCCTGGGCGACAGAGCGAGACTCCGTCTCAAAAAAAAAAAAAAAAAAAAAAAAAAAAAAAAAGATGGAGTCTCACTCTGTTGCCCAGGCTGAAGCACAGTGACATGATCTTGACTCACAGCAACCTCCAACTCCCAGGTTCAAGCAATTCTCATACCTCAGCCTCCCGAGACGCTGGGACTACAGGTGCACATCACCACACCTGACTAATTTTTGTATTTTTAGTACAGACGGGTTTCTCCATGTTGGCCAGGTCGGTCTTGAACTCCTGACCTCAGGTGATCCACCCGCAGCGGCCTCCCAAAGTGCTAGGATTACAGGTGTGAGCCAGGGCATCCAGAAATCTTTTTTTTTTTTTTTTTTTTGAGACAATTTCACTCTCATTGCCCAGGCTGGAGTGCAACGGCGTGATCTCAGCTCACTGCAACCTCCGCCTCCTGGGTTCAAGTGATTCTCCTGCCTCAGCCTTCCAAGTAGCTGGGATTACAGGCGCGCACCACCACACCCGGCTGATTTTGTATTTTTAGTAGAGACGGGGTTTCTCCATGTTGGTCAGGCTGGTCTCAGACTTCCGACCTCAGGTGATCTGAAAGTGCTGGGATTACAGGAGTGAGTCGCCACGCCCGGCTTCCTGTTTTTTTTTAAAAAAAAAAAAAAAAAAAAAAAAAAGTGTCGGCCGGGCGCGGTGGCTCAAGCCTGTAATCCCAGCACTTTGGGAGGCCGAGACGGGCGGATCACGAGGTCAGGAGATCGAGACCATCCTGGCTAACACAATGAAACCCCATCTATACTAAAAAATACAAAAAACTAGCCGGGCGAGATGGCGGCGCCTGTAGTCCCAGCTACTCCGGAGGCTGAGGCAGGAGAATGGCCTAAACCCGGGAGGTGGAGCTTGCAGTGAGCTGAGATCCGGCCACTGCACTCCAGCCTGGGCGACAGAGCGAGACTCTGTCTCAAAAAAAAATAAAAAACAGGGTTACCTCTCATCAGGCTGGAGTGCAGTGCACAATCACACCTCATTGCAGCCCCCACCTCCCGACTCAGGTGATCCTCCCACCTCACCCCACAACTAGCCTGGACACAGCACGCGGTCTGGCCTTCTTTGTTTTTTGAGACGGAGTCTCCCTCTGTGTCCCAGACTGGAGTGCAGTGGCACGATCTCAGCTCACTGCAACCTCCCCCCTTCCAGGTTTAAGCCATTCTCCTGCCTCAACCTTCCAACTAACAGGGATTACAGGCATGCACCACTACACCTGGCTAACTTTTGTGTTTTTAGTAGAGACGGGGTTTCACCATTTTGGGCAGGCTAGTCTCGAACTCCTGGCCTCAAATGATTCGCCCATCTCAGCCTCCCAAAGTGTTGGGATAACAGGCATGAGCCATTGTGACTGGCCTTGTCTTTTTTGGAGAGACAGTTTTACCATGTTGCCCAGACTAGTCTCAAACTCCTGAGCTCCTCTAAACTATATTTGAATAGAAGTCCTTAAGACAACATTAGGCCAGGCGCGGTGGCTCACACCTGGAATCCCAGCACTTTGGGAGGCCGAGGCAGACGGATCACCTAAAGTCAGGAGTTCAAGACCAGCCTAGCCAACATGGTGAAACCCTGTGTCTACTAAAAATACAAAAATTAGCTGGGCGTGGTGGCGGGTGCCTGTAATCCCAGCTACTCAGGAGACTGAGGCAAGAAAATCCCAGGAGGCGGAGGTTGCAGTGAGCAGAGATCATGCCACTGTACACCAGCCTGGGCAAGAGTGAGACTCTGTCTAAAAAAAAAAAAAAGAAAAGAAAAGAAAGAAAAACATCCTTCCAGCATCCTCACACCAACCATTAAGGCTTAGGGAAGGGCTATGGTGGAAACTCAACCAATGATGTCTTCTCCCTTAAACGAGGAGAAAAATCAATGTAAGAACCAGCACTCACCTCCCTTAGGTCAGGTCTTGGTTCCAGCCTGTAATTTCTGCAAAGGAACTGGATATAAAACTCAACCACTAATTACTTCTCCCTTGAAGAGACAAATAAATTGATTCAAGAACCAGCACTCACCTCCCTTAGGTCTGGACTTGCTTCCAGCCTGTATTTTCTGCAAAGGAACTGGATAAAAAGGGGAGGTCTCTGATTGGCCCTCAGTACACAGGGTGGAGACCTTTCCTGCCCAGGGTGGAGCCACCCCACTGAGATTAACATTGGGCGATTCCCAACCGCTGACCTCAGACTCACCTTGACATCACCTGGGCCCCATCCTCAGGGATTCAGCTGTAATTGGGCTGCAGTGGGCTTTGGGGAAGCACTGCTTGTTGAATCTCCCCAGGTGAGGTTAATGTGCAATTCCCTTCCTAGACCACCGGGGTCAGGTGTGATAGGTGACAGAACAGGAAATACACATTTTGGATTTTGCAAGGTACCTGGCTCCCAGCTCTAGAAACGCTTGCAGAGAAAAAAAATTAAACAAAAATAAATAAATTAAAATTTTTAAAAGAAGAGGATAAAAACTTTTGTGACTTCCTAAGTTACAAATAAAACAAGTCTACTTTGTGGCCAACTGTGGTGGCTCCTGCCTATAAATCCCAGCAGGCCGAGAGGCCTAGGCCAGCAGATCTCTAGGGGCCAGGAGTTTGAGACCAGCCTAGGCAACATAGCAAGATGCATTCTCTACAAAAATATTTAATAATTAGCCATGCATAGGCTGGGCGTGGTAGCTCATGCCTATATTCCCAGCACTTTGGGAGGCCGAGGTGGGTGTATCACCTGATGTCAGGAGTTCAAGACCAGCCTGGCCAACATGGTGAAACCCTGTCTCTACTAAAAATACAAAAATTAGCCAGGCGTGGTAGCGGGTGCCTCTAATCCCAGCTACTTGGGAGGCTGAGACACGAGAATCACTTGAACCCAGGAGGCAGAGGTTGCAGTGACGTGAGATCACGCCATTGCACTCCAGTCTGGGTGACAAGAGCAAGACTGTCTCAAACAAAAACAAGAACAAAAAACATTATCCATACATGATGGCCTGCACCTGTAATCCCAGCTATTCAGGAGGCTGAGCTGGGAGGATGACCTGAGCCCAGGAGTTTGAGGCTGCAGTGAGCTGTGATTGTGCCACCCCACTTCAGCCTGGGCCACAGAGGAGACCCTGTCTCAAAAAAATAAATAACTGATATTTAATTTTTTTTTTTTTTGAGATGGAGTCTCGCTCTGTGGTCCAGGCTGGAATGCAGTAGTGCAGTCTCAGTTCACTGCAACCTCCGCTCCCCAGGTTCAAGCAATTCTTGCGCCTCAGCCTCCCGAGTAGCTGGGACTGAAGGCACACACCACCATGCCTGACTAATTTTTTGTATTTTTAGTAGAGACGGGGTTTCACCATATTGGCCAGGCTGGTCTCAAACTCCTGATGTCAGGCAATCCACCCACCTCGGCCTTCCAAAGTGCTGGGATTACAGGCATGAGCCACCGCACCTGGCCTAAAATTGTTTTTAAATAAAACAGCGTATGTTGTGGAAAGCATTCAGCACATAATTTTGGTAAACTGTTAATTTAACGGAAGCAAACGGTCCCACAAATGGAGACGGATATATCATCAGCAGCATGCCAGCTATAGAGACAGGCACTGTGGAGGCCGGACACGGTAGCTCACGCCTGTAATCCCTGTACTTCGGAAGGCCAAGGTGGGTGGATCATCTGAGGTCAGGAGTTCGAGACCAACCTGGGCAACATGACAAAACACCCCCTCCTCGCTACTAAAAATAAAAAATTAGCCAGGCATGGTGCTATGCACCTGTAATCCCAGCTACTCAGGAGGCTGAGGCATGAGAATTGATTGAACCTGGGAGCCGGAGAATGCAGTGAGCCCAGATTGTACCACTGCACTCCAGCCTGGGCGACAGAGACTCCATCTTAAAAAAAAAAAAAAAAAGAGAGAGAGAGAGAGAGATGGCCAGCCGCAGTGATTCACGAATGGAATCCCAGCATTTTGGGAGGCTGAGGCGCGAGGATGGCCTGAGTCCAGGAGTTCAAGACCAGCCTAAGTGACATGGTGAGACTCCCTCTCTGAAAAAAAAGAAAATAAAAACAATCAAAATAAATTCTATTCTAGCTGACAAAAAAAAAAAAGAGAGAGAGTATATTTTGTTAAAGCATTTGACCTGGCCGGGCGCGGTGGCTCAAGCCTGTAATCCCAGCACTTTGGGAGGCCGAGGCGGGCGGATCACAAGGTCAGGAGATCGAGACCACAGTGAAACCCCGTCTCTACTAAAAATACAAAAAAAAAAAATTAGCCGGGCGCGGTGGCGGGCGCCTGTAGTCCCAGCTACTCAGGAGGCTGAGGCAGGAGAATGGCGGGAACCCGGGAGGCGGAGCTTGCAGTGAGCCGAGATCGCGCCACTGCACTCCAGCCTGGGCAACAGCGTGAGACTCCGTCTCAAAAAAAAAAAAAAAAAAAAAAAGCATTTGACCTTTAGTCCTAGAGCAGCTATGGAGAGAGAAAGGTAAAAGAGGTATCTCTTGTTATGCATGGCCAGGCCCTCCAACCACACCTGAGTTTATGTTAACGAGGTGATTTTTGGAAAGCCCCTAGATAACCCCACAAGGGCGGGGGACTGGCTGCCGATGACAACGATTAGACATTAGGAACTTTCAGCCCCAGGCTCCAAGTGTCCTCCAGGGAGGGGAGAGGCGCCGAAGGTTGAATTGATTATGAACTGCCAGCTATGTGATCATCAGCATAGCCCACCTAAGGAATCCTCCAGAAACTCCAAAAGGAAAGGGTTTGGGCCGGGCGTCCTGTGGCTCATGCCTGTAATCCCAACACTTTGGGAGGCCTAGATGGGAGGATTGCTTGAGCCCAAGAATTCTAGACCAGTCTGGACAAGATAGCAAGACCCTAGCTCTACAAAAAAAATGAAAAATGAGCCAGGCATGGTGGAGTGCACCTGTGGACCCCGCTACTCAGGAGGCTGCGGTGTGAGAATCACTTGAACGCAGGAGGCAGAGGCTGCAGTGAGTTGAGATCACGCCACTGCACTCCAGCCTGGGTGACGGAGTGAGACTGTCTCAAAAAAAAAAAAAAAAAAAAAACACGAAAGAGTTCAGAAGAGCTTCCTGGTTGGTGAACTGGGGTGCACCCATGTGCCAGGACTGTGGTGCACCCCAGGCCCACAGGGACAGAAACTCCTGCACTCGGGACTCCTCTGAACCTCCCCCAATGCATCTCCTCCTTCACTGTTCATTTATATCCTTTAAAATATCCTTTAAAATATCCTTTGTAGGCCAGGCACAGTGGCTCAGGCCTGTAATCCCAGCACTTTGGGAGGCTGAGGCAGATAGATCACTTGAGGTCAGTAGTTTGAGACCAGCCCCAGCCAACATGGTGAAACTGCGCCTCTACAAAAATACAAAAATCAGCCAGACATGGTAGCTCACGCCTGTAATCCCAGCTACTCGAGAGGCTGAGGCGAGAGAATCGTTTGAACCCGGGAGGCAAACGTTGTAGTGAGCCGAGATCGCACCACGGCACTCCAGCCTGGATGCGACAGAGTGAGACTCTATCTCACAAAAAAAAAAAAAAAGAAGAAGAAGAAGAAGAAAAAAGAAAACCCTCTTTTAGTAACAAAAACAAAAATGAAAAAGTGTGAATCAGCCTGCACTGTGGCCCGCGTCCTGGCTGCTGAGTGTCACATGGCTCTAGACAGGGCACCTTTGCCTCCTCATTGTTCCTGTAGATCGGATTTCTGACAGGAGGGTCATCAAACGAATTTGCATCTGCATGATTCCTATAGATAAAACTCTGAGACGTTAGAATTACAAGGCTTTTGTTTAAGGATGGTTTCAGATGTTTTTCAGACCCTGAATTCCAGCCAAACAGCTGACACTAACCAGCGTGAAGACCCCACTGAGGAACGGGGTCAGCATGAGAACACTGCGTCTTCAGGTCCCCGTCTCCACCAGCACTCAGCATGGCCACACTCTGGCCCACACCAAAACACTTAAAAACCCTAGCGGCGGCCGGGCGCGGACGCTCACACCTGTAACTCCAGCACTTTGGGAGGCCACGGCAGGTGAATCACCTGAGGTCAAGAGTTCAAGACCAGCCTGGCCAACATAGTGAAACCCCGTCTCTACTAAAAATACGAAAATTAGTCGGGTGTGGTGGCGGGTGCCTGTAGTCCCAGCTCCTCAGGAGGCTGAGGCACGAGAATCGATTGAACCCAGGAGGTGTAGGTTGCAGTGAGCTGACATCATACCACTGCACTCCAGTCTGAGTGACAGAGTGGGACTCCATCTCAAAAAAAAGAAGAAAAAAAAAAAAAACCCCAGCCCCGGCCAGGCACAGTGGCTCACATCTGTAACCCCAGGACTTTGGGAG